>NC_068444.1:18071970-18371970 GCF_023373465.1 Oncorhynchus keta | reverse complement strand
GGCAGAACACATAATGGCAACCTAAAGATCAGTTCACGTGGGTTTCTAAATGTCAGCATGATGCCATGTCCCTTCTTGATGATGCACAATTATACAGTTTTATGTCATGAGTGCATTCAACTCTTGCAATCTTGTAACCCACTGTGAAAAGTGTGAAGTTAGTGCGCACAGGGAGATGCCATACACTACAGGGACATTCCGTACCCAAGCAGGCAAAGGCACACACACACACACACACACACACACACAGTAGGGGAGTGATTTTTGTCTCACACATAATCGTCAAGCCCGTCACACACAGATTCGTGCCAGGAGCATTGACGTCAATAGATGAACTACGTGGCCGAGGGGCGGATCTTCACACCATGCTCCGCCCCCAACTCTGATTGCTCGAGAAAAAAATCCATCCGGCCCTATAGGGTGAGGTTGATTACCATGTCCGTTCTCATTGGTAGATAGGCACAGTGGTGTAGACCAGAGATGACAAAACTACAGCGTGCGGCCAATTGACAACACCGAGTGCACAGAGCCATTGATAAATCAAAGGTCCTTGATTATCTATAACTGACCGGATATACCGCAGTGTAGGACAGAACAAAATAACATAGAGAAAATGATATTGGAAAAAGAATAAGAACGTGTCACTATCGTTTTATGGTAAGAACGTGTTTCCTATAGTATTTGTTATTCCAGAGTTGTGTATTCGGCTTTTACGCACGAGACTATCCTTGACCTATATTGGCTGGGTGGAAGACTAATTTCCAAAACCCTTTGTTTGCAGCTGAAATACAGTCGTTTCTGGCCTCGTACCTTTACACAAAAGGAGTCCAAATATGTATGTTTTGATGCAGACTAACAAAAGAAAAATAAACACGTTTACTTTCACCGGATAAGACAGGAAAAATACTCCAGATATAACAGACTGACCCTAGCCCCCCCGACACAAACTATTGCAGCATAATTACTAGAGTCCTATCTGTGCATTTAAATCTTTATTTAAAAAGGCAAGTCAGTTGAGAACAAATACTTATTTTCAGTGACAGCCTAGGAACAATGGGTTAACTGCCTTGTTCAGGTGCAGAACAACAGATTTTTACCTTGTCAGCTCAGGGATTGATCTTGCAACCTTTCAGTTACTAGTCCAACGCTCTAACCACTAGGCTACCTGCCGCCCCATGATTGAATCGTTGACAACACACTATATTATAATATATAATAAACCACATTTCATGACATATGGGATCAATTCATCAATATTCAGACTTAACACTTTAGGGCTATTGTCCTATTTTTCTCAATTTCCACCTGACTGACATGCCCAAAGTAAACTGCCTGTTGCTCAGGCCCTGAAGACAGGATATGCATACAATTGGTACCATTGTAAAGAAGACACTTTGAAGGTTGTAGAAATGTTAAAATTATGTAGGAGACTATAACACAATAGATATGGTAGGAGAAAATCCAAAGAAAAACCAACCATTTGAGAGCCCATGCTCTTACAGTGGAAAGTATAGGGTCATTCTGAAATCTAGCTCTCAGGATGCAATTCCTATGGCTTCCACTGGGTGTCAGTAGTCTATGTTCAAGGTTTCAGGCTTGTTTCTTCCAAAAAGAGGAAGAATGATATGTTTTACCACAGGGATAGATTTTGAAATTCGTGTATGCGCGCGAGGAAGAGGACACGGACCTGCTAATATCGTTTTCCCATTGAACATATTTTATAAGGAAGGAAGTATGATAGTTTAATTACATTTTAGGGTATCTGAGGATTAAATAGAAACATATTTTGAATTGTTGAAACAAAGTTAAGGGGTAGATTTTCGGATTCCTATCTTGGCATGTTGAACGAGTTTACTCAAAATCGATGGTGCCAACTAAACAGACTATTTGGGATATAAAAAATTATTTTATCTAACAAAACAGCAACATGTTGTAGCTGGGAACCTTTGGATGACAAATCAGAGGAAGATTTTCAAAAAGTAAGTATATTTAATCGTTATTTGTGAATTGATGAAACCGATGGAAAAATATTTTGATGTGGGACGCCATCCTCAAACAACCACATGCATGCTTTTGCTGTAATAGCTATTGTAAATCTTACAGTGCAGTTATATTAACACGAATATAAGCTTTTAACCGATATAAGACTTGTATGTATGTTGTATGTTCCTAAATGTTGTATATACATTATTTTTATGATTATTTATTTGAAATGCGCGCCCTCCAGCTTCACCGGAAGTTGTCCCGCTAGCGGGACGCCTAGCCTTAAGAAAGGTCGCCTATCAAATCAAATGTATTTGTCACATGCTTCGTAAACAACAGGTGTGGGTTAACATTGAAATGATTACCAACAATGCAGAGAGAAAGAAAAGAGAAATAATGTAAAACATGTAATAATAAATACACAATGAGTAACGATAACATGGTTATTTACAAGGGGTACAAGGTCATTGAGGGTTATACACTACATGACCAAAAGTAAGTGGTCACCTGCTGGTCAAACATCTCATTCCAAAATGATGGGCATTAATATGGAGTTGGTTCCCCCTTTGCTGCTACTACAGCCTCCACTCTTCTGAGAAGGCTTTCCACTAGATGGTGGAGCATTGCTGCGGGACTTGCTTCCATTCAGCCACAAGCATTAGTGAGGTCGGGCAATGATGTTGGGCGATTAGGCCTGGCTCTTCGGCATTCCAATTCATCCCAAAGCTGTTCGGTGGGGTTGAGGTCAGGGCTCTATGCAGGCCAGTCAAGTTCTTCCACACCAGTCTTGACAAACCATTTTTGTATGGAACTTGCTTTGTGCACAGGGGCAATGTCATGCTGAAACAGGAAAGGGCTTTCACCAAAATGTTGCCACAAAGTTGGAAGCACAGAATCGTCTAGAATGTCATTGTATGCTGTAGCAGTAAGATTTCCTTTAACTGGAACTAAGGGAGCCTAGCCCGAACCATAAAAAAAAACAAAAAAAACAGCCCTAGACCATTATTCCTTCACCAATCAAACTTTACAGTTGACACTATGCATACAGGCAGGTAGCGTTCTCTTTGCATCTGCCAAACCCAAATACGTCCGTCGGACTGGCAGATGGGGAAGTGTGATTCAAACATTCTCTGAAGTGATTTCCCTGCTCCAACACTCACTAAGTAGTGAATGTGGCTCGAGTCTGACAATTTTAAGGGCCTTCCTCTGACACCGCCTGGTATAGAGATCCTGGGCCATCCGCTCTACCCTCTGTAGCGCCTTGCCGTTGGATGCCAAGCAGTTTCCATACGAAGCAGTGATACAGCCAGTCAAGATGCTCTCAATGGTGTAGCTGTAGGACTTTTTCAGGATCTGAGAGCCCATGACAATTATTTTCAGACTCCTGCAGAGAAGAGGCGTTGTTGTGCCCTCTTCACGACTTTGTTGGTGTGTTTGGACCATGATGGATCCGTAGTGATGTTGACACAGAGGAACTTGAAGCTCTCGGCCCGCTCAGCTAGAGCCCTGTCGATGTGAATGGTGGTCTGCTCAGCCCTCCGTTTCCTGAAATTCACGATCAGCTCCTTTGTGTCGCTGACTTTGAGGGAGAGGTTGTTGCCCGGTCTCTAAGGTACTGCATCGCAATGCTAACAGCGTCACTACAGATTCGAGTTAGATCCCGGGCTGTGTTGCAGCCGTCTGCGACCTGGAGACCCATTTGGAGACGCACAATTGGCCCAGCGTCATCCTGGTTAGGGGAGGGTTTGGCCGGCCTAGATGTCTTTGTCCCATTGCATTCTAACGACACCTGTGATGGGCCGGGCGCATACACGCTGACACGGTTGCCAGGTGTACAGTGTTTCCTCTGACACATTGGTGCGACTGGCTTCTGGGTTAAGTGAGCAGTGTGTCAAGAAGCAGTGCGGCTTGGCGGGGTCATGTTTCGGAGGACGCATGTCTCTCGACCTTCGCCTCTCCCGAGTCCGTACTGGAGTTACAGCGATGGGGACAAGACTAACTACCAATTGGATATCACACAAAAGGGGTAAAATGTCATTTTAGTTGCCTGGTTTGCTAGATTGACATATATGAAATACATTTTTAAACAGATGGGTTTATTGGTGTAAAAAACACCAGTTATTCTATTTCGGACCCCCAGGCTGCATTATGTTATGCAGCCTGTTGTTCTTGTGTGTTTATACTTTTTCATAACGACATGTTTGATGTTAGACGACAATAGAATGTTCATGATGTCACTGCGACAACTGTATACAGACATGTCTATAGAAGTAGTATAAACCGGCCTCTAGTCTGGTAATCTTTTGTTAGAAAACTACCGTACTCACTATTTAGCACATGGCCTCACATGTGAATCATTAAAGAGATGTGTGGGGCAAAGGCTTAAGAGGGTGTGAACGTTGCTGAATGGGTGTAGACAAAAGAGCTCTCCAGTAGGTTTACCAAAACATTCAAGGTCTATTTTCTCAAAAGTGTGGTTACAAGTTTATCAACTTTAAAAGCAGAATTACTTTCCCATGTGTTCCTCAACTGCAGCGTATGATATACACTGCTCAAAAAATATAAGGAACACTTAAACAACACAATGTAACTCCAAGTCAATCACGCTTCTGTGAAATCAAACTGTCCACTTAGGAAGCAACACTGATTGACAATACATTTCACATGCTGTTGTGCAAATGGAATGGACAACAGGTGGAAATTATAGGCAATTAGCAAGACACCCCCAATAAAGGAGTGGTTCTGCAGGTGGTGACCACAGACCACTTCTCAGTTCCTATGCTTCCTGGCTGATGTTTTGGTCACTGTTGAATGCTGGCGGTGCTTTCACTCTAGTGGTAGCATGAGACAGAGTCTACAACCCACAAGTGGCTCAGGTAGTGCAGCTCATCCAGGATGGCACATCAATGCAAGCTGTGGCAAGAAGGTTTGCTGTGTCTGTCAGCGTAGTGTCCAGAGCATGGAGGCGCTACCAGGAGACAGGCCAGTACATCAGGAGACGTGGAGGAGGCTGTAGGAGGGCAAAAACCCAGCAGCAGGACCACTACCTCTGCCTTTGTGCAAGGAGAAGCAGGAGGAGCACTGCCAGAACCCTGCAAAATGACCTCCAGCAGGCCACAAATGTGCATGTGTCTGCTCAAACGGTCAGAAACAGACTCCATGAGGGTGGTATGAGGGCCCGACGTCCACAGGTGGGGGTTGTGCTTACAGCCCAACACCGTGCAGGACGTTTGGAATTTGCCAGAGAACACAGATTGGCAAATTCGCCACTGGCGCCCTGTGCTCTTCACAGATGAAAGCAGGTTCACACTGAGCACGTGCCAGACGTGACAGAGTCTGGAGATGCTGTGGAGAACGTTCTGCTGCCTGCAATATCCTCCAGCATGACCGGTTTGGCGGTGGGTCAGTCATGGAGTGGGGTGGCATTTCTTTGGGGGGCCGCACAGCCCTCCATGTGCTCGCCAGAGGTAGCCTGACTGCCATTAGGTACTGAGATGAGATCCTCAGACCCCTTGTGAGACCATATGCTGGTGCGGTTGGCCCTGGGTTCCTCCAAATACAAGACAATGCTAGACCTCATGTGGCTGGAGTGTGTCAGCAGTTCCTGCAAGAGGAAGGCATTGATGCTATGGACTGGCCCGCCCGTTCCCCAGACCTGAATCCATTTGGGCACATCTGGGACATCATGTCTCGCTCCATCCACCAACGCCACGTTGCACCACAGACTGTCCAGGAGTTGGCGGATGCTTTAGTCCAGGTCTGGGAGGAGATCCCTCAGGAGACCATCTGCCACCTCATCAGGAGCATGCCCAGACGTTGTAGGGAGGTCATACAGGCACGTGGAGGACACTCACACTACTGAGTCTCATTTTGACTTGTTTTAAAGGACATTACATCAAAGTTGGATCAGCCCGTAGTGTGGTTTTCCACTTTAATTTTGAGTGCGACTACAAATCCAGACCTCCATGGGTTAATACATTTGATTTCCATTGATAATTTTGTGATTTTGTTGTCTGCACATTCAACTGTCAAGAAAAAAATATTTAATAATAATATTTCATTCATTCAGATCTAGGATGTGTTATTTTAGTGTTCCCTTTATTTTTTTGAGCAGTGTACTATTTTCTAGCTCTGAATCTCTTATCCTACGTAAAAAAAAAAAAAAACTTTCAAATCGAGGTGGTCGGTCACAAATGCTCTGCAAATTGCCATTCTAATATGGCATTGCTGGTATGACCTGACTCAACCTCCTAGTAGAACTCATTATTTCCAAAATAAACATGAAGTTGGAAAAAAAACTAAGGGAAGTTCTTATTTGAGTTGTTAGTAATAAGAATTTTCAAGAAGAGACAATTCAAGGGTTAATGCAATATTTTACTTAGCATTTCACTGACATTATGGATGTGTTGATGTTTTTTTAAATTTATTTTATTTGACCTTTATTTAACTAGGCAAGTCAGTTCAGAACACATTCTTATTTTCAATGACGGCCTGGGAACAGTGGGTTAACTGCCTGTTCAGGGGCAGAACGACAGATTTGTACCTTGTCAGCTCGGGGGTTTGAACTCGCAACCTTCCGGTTACTAGTCCAACGCTCTAACCACTAGGCTACGCTGTGTCACCTTCGGTGCATAACATTCTAAAGTGACTTCCTCAGGTTGCCGTCTATTCTAGAACCTCAACAGAAACACAGTAGATAGGCCTATCATACAATCTGATTTAACTGAATTAGATCAAATGCTTTCTAATTCCACATGGTGGAGAGAGAGAGAATGGCTACATTCCAAATAACCACACTAACATACAACTTCAAATGGAGCAATGTATTGGGCATGCTTTTTAAATGGAATTCTAGTATGGATATTGGAGCGGAGCCCTACTTTCCTCCAGTAGGCTACAGTTGACCTAGTGACACAGCCAGGTAACGACTGTACCTTACATAACTCTGATAATACCATTACACTGCCTGCCACTGTGTCAGTTCTTCATGTGTGACCAAGCAGACTTAAATTAGATGACTGGTTCTTACCAGAGTTACTGTATCGGTAGACTGGTTCTTACCAGATGCAGTGTAATAGTCATTGGGACCGGATGGACCGGGTTCCTCTCTCTTCTCCTCAAAGCAGGATTAAACAATCAAGGACAGGTAGACTGGTTCTTACCAGATGCAGTGTAATAGTCATTGGGACCGGATGGACCGGGTTCCTCTCTCTCTTCTCCTCAAAGCAGGATTAAACAGTCAAGGACAGGTAGACTGGCAGCAGCTTGCCTTGCACCCCACCGGGTTTCCCTTACAAAGGGCCTGGAGGTTTTCCTAAACCATAACCCCGCCGTAAACAAATAAGGGCCCAGAGTTTCTCCTTGGCCAGGACATGCTTCAGTCACACCATCCTAAGTCTGTAACTTGCACAGTCATTCCTCTGAGTAAGATCAAGTTGCACCTAGAAACAAACTCACATGAAAAACAATGCAAATTCAACGAGTGAGTGCTAGCCCTTAATCCTATCCTTACATATACTCCACAGGTAGGCCCATCTGGTGGGATCTTCTCACCACTCTTGGTGTCTCTCCCCTGGGGAGGATGGATGTGGAGGCAGCATCTCCGTCTCCCTCCTCCACGGTGGCGGGGCCCTCCACACAGTGGTGTCTGCCAGAGTGGAGGAGTAGGAAGGCGGGCTCAGGGAACATCTCTGACTGGGTGAGTTTGTTATCATTTAAGATGTGGATATTCAGTCGGCAGATCCGAAGGTAAAGGTTCAGCACAGGGATTGACAGGTGAAGGTTAAGGTAAGGTTAGAACTAAGGAGGTGAGGTTAGGGTAAGCATCAAGGTTAGGAATCATTCAATCTGACAGCTGTAGTTATCAATGACTTACCTGGTTGAAAAGAGTCCAAATAAAACTGCCAATTATGTATGCAATTTATTTACCGTGGGTAAACAGGTGACCGTGAATCTGTGTCAGCTGCAGGAGTTGTTCACGGCGGAGGGCCCAGCTGGGCTCCCAAGTGGCGCAGCGGTCTAAGGCACTGCTTCTCAGCGCAAGAGGCTCTATCACGTTCGGCCGTGATTGGGAGTCCCATGGGGCGGTGCACAATTGGCCCAGCATCGTCCGGGTTTGGCCAGAGTAGACAGTCATTGTAAATAAGAATTTATTCTTACCTGACTTGCAAAGTTAAATATAAGTGTATGTATGCACATATAGACAACATACACAAAAGATTTAGATGCACTATTGTAAAGTGGCTTTCCACTGGATGTCATAAGTGAATGCAGGTAAATCGCTCTGGAGTCATTAAATGACTCAATGTTTAGACACACACAGTTGAAATCAGATGTTTACATACAGTTAGGTTGGAGTCATTAAAACTCATTTTTCAACCACTCCACAAATTTCTTGTGAACAAACTATAGTTTCGGCAAGTCGGTTAGGACATCTACTTTGTGCATGACACAAGTAATTTTTTCCAACAATTGTTTACAGATTATTTCACTGTATCACATTTCCAGTGGGTCAGAAGTTTATATACACTAATTTGTCTGTGCCTTTAAACAGCTTGGAAAATTCCAGAAAATAAATGTCATGGCTTTAGAAGCTTCTGATTGACTCATGATGTCAATTAGCCTATTGTTGGTGTACTGTGGATGTATTTCAAGGCTTACCTTCAAACTCAGTGCCTCTTTGCTTGACATGATGGGAAAATCAAAAGAAAATCAGCCAAGACCTCAAAAAAACAATTGTAGACCTCCACAAGTCTGGTTCATCCTTGGGAGCCATTTCCAAACGCCTGAAGGTACCACGTTCATCTGTACAAACCACAGCACGTAATTATAAACACCATGGGACCATGCAGCTGTCATACCGCTCAGGAAGGAGACACGGTCTGTCTCCTAGAGATGAACACACTTTGGTGCAAAAAGTGCAAATCAATCCCAGAACAACAGCAAAGGACCATGTGAAGATGCTGGAGGAAACAGGTACACAAGTATCTATATCCACAGTAAAACGAGTCCTATATTGACATAACCTGAAAGGCCGCTCAGCAAGGAAGAAGCCACTGCTCCAAAACCGCCATAAAAAAGCCAGACTATGGTTTGCAACTGCACATACGGACAAAGATCATACTTTTTGGAGAAATGTCCTCTGGTCTGATGAAACAAAAATAGAACTGTTTGGCCATAATGACCATCGTTATGTTTGGAGGAAAAAGGGGAGGCTTGCAAGCCAAGGAACACCATCCCATCCATGAAACACGGGTGTGGCAGCATCATGTTGTGAGCTTTGCTGCAGGAGGGACTGGTGCACTTCACAAAATAGATGGCATCACGAGGCAGGATAATTATGTGCATATATTGAAGCAACATCAAGACATCAGTCAGGAAGTTAAAGCTTGGTTGCAAATGGATGTTCCAAATGGACAATGACCCCAAGCATACTTCCAAAGTTGTGGCAAAATGGCTTATGGACAACAAAGTCAAGGTATTGCAGTGACCATCACAAGGCACTGATCTCAATCTTATAGAAAATTTGTGGGCCAAACTGAAAAAGCGTGTGTGAGCAAGGAGGCCTACAAACCTGACTCAGTTACACCTGCTCTGTCAGGAGGAATGGGCCAAAATTCACCCAACTTATTGTGGGAAGCTTGTGGAAAGCTACCTGAAACATGACCCAAGTTAAACAATTTAAAGGCAATGCTACCAAATACTAATAGGGTGTATGTAAACTTCTGACCCACAGGGAATGTGAGGAAAGAAATCATTTCTGAAATAAAATCACTCTACTATTATTCTGACAGTTCACATTCTTAAAATAAAGTGATGATCCTAACTGACCTAAAACAGGTACTTTTTACTGGGATTAAATGTCAGGAATTGTGAAAAACTGGAGTTTAAATGAATTTGGCTAAAGTGTATGTAAACTTCTGACTTCAACTGTGTGTGTGTATATATAAACACACACACACACGTGTTATATATATATAATGTACACATATGTACATTAAAAGTTTTGGCATGGGTCCTCAGATCCTCAAAAGGTTCTACAGCTGCACCGTCGAGAGCATGGTTGCATCACTGCCTGTTATGGCAACTGCTCAGCCTCCAACCACAAGGCACTACAGAGGGTAGTGCGAATGGCCCAGAACATCACTGCGGCCAAGCTTCCTGCCATCCAGGACCTCTATACCAAGAGGTGTCAGAGGAAGGCCCTAAAAATCATCAAAGAGTCCAGCCACCCTCGTCATAGACTGTTCTCTCTGCTACAGCACAGTAACCAGCAACGGAGCGCCATGTCTAGGTCTCAGAGGCTTCTAAACAGCTTCTACCCTCAAGCCAAATGGCTACCCAGACTATTTGCAGTGACCCCCCCGTTTCCCCCTTTTGTACACACAGGCTCTCAGTAGAGCTGCCGTTTCCCCCTTTTGTACACACAGGCTCTCAGTAGAGCTGCCGTTTCCCCCTTTTATGAGCCCTGCATGAACACAATCACACTATACCAGTCTATACACACACACCATACCAGTCTATATACACACACACAAACATCAATTACACAACTATATACACATTTCACTATACATGAAAAACACAACACAAAAAGCTAAACACGATCATATGAAACAATCTTCAGTAAAAAAACAAATCTAACTAATCCTTGGTTCTCTATAAAACTTTCATGTCGTGTTAAAATGAGACAGAGAATAACAGAATTATCCTGTGGCTCGCCCGCCAGTGTCCACGACTGAACTGTGGAATGACATAAACCAGCAGACCGTAAGGTACCGCTAAATTATCTGGTGTTTACCTGGAAATAGTAGGCTAAGAGGAAGTCAATACATAATAATGACCTGATTTTATTTGATCAACATTCCTTTGAAATAAATCAACCAACTCTGCCTCCCAATTCTCCGCCCTCTCTAGAAGTCAGCAATTGGACAGTCTTGGTCATGGATTTAAAACCATGTGACTGGTGTAAGTATGGGCTGGATTGAGTTGCCACGAGTGCTAAATCCATGTTAGAAAAGTGTGCAAGGGCTCGCTTTGGGAGAAGGGTAGAAAATCAGGATGCAATCTAAGAGACAAGAAAAGTACAAGAAACCTTGATAATGGAATAGTACAATTCTTTATGCATTTCATTCTTTACATACAGTACAAATCGCATCAGTGGAGGCTGCGAAGGGGAGGACAGCTCATAATGGCTGGAACGGAGTAAATGAAATGGCAAACGCATGGAAACCATGTATTTGATACCAACCCATTCCACTCCATCCATTACCACAAGCCCCTCCCCAATTAAGGTGCCACCAACCTCCTGTGATTTGTCAATACAATACATCAGTAGGACAGTTTGGTTACTACAGCAAGGAAATGTACATTTAAATAAACAAGATGTGAAGAAACAGGCAATGTGTGTTTCTGAGACAGTACATTGCAGTCATCCCATAGGTGGCGCCACAGGGCTGCCATCACATGCAGATGCCGATAACACAACAGGCACTGTTACCTGGTTTATGTTCAGTAGGCACGAAATGGACGAAAAGTGTCCAAAAAGGAGTGAAATCAGAAGGTACCATCTGGCCTTGTCCAATAAGACATGCTTATTTTTGTTTCCTGTTGCAAAACAATTTCCCATGGTTTGCCCTAATGAACATGGCCCAGTACAATCTGCAATCCCAGTATGAGTAGTTAGTACCACCTGTAACGTGGCCCTTCTATCATAGCCTGGTTAACCCGTATTTAACACTGCACTCATGAAGTGAAACAATGGTGAGCGCTGCGTTCATTCTGGTTTAACCAGGCTACTTCAGTCAGGCTCAGTGGAGGCTGCTGAGGGGAGAACGGCTCATAATGGCTGGAATGGAGTGAATGGAATGGCATCAAACACATGGAAACATTTATTTAATGCATTTGATACTATTCCGCTCCGGCCATTACCACCAGCCCGTCCTCCCCAATTCAGGTGGCACCAACCTCCTGTGGTCAGGCTCTTCTGGGTCAAAGGAAGACACTCATTCAAATAAAGGCCCAAATGCTGAATGTCTGACCACAGCACACATGCATACATACCACCATAGGATTGCAAAATTACAGTAACTTTCACAACATTCCTAGGTTTTCTGGTTGGAAAATTCCTGGAATCAGAAGGGTAAAAGCAGGAAATTTTCCAACCAGGATTTCTGAAAAACCTAGGAACTTTGAGAAAGTTACTGTAATGTTGCAACCCTAACAGACCATAAAGATTATAGCTAGGAATATCAGGACACTTGACTTCTCTGCTTGCTAGCTACAGGCCATACTGTTCATAAGAGATGCTAGAAGGCTGGAACTTGGTAAGGAAAGTTACCCGTTGGGGCTGAAATGTTTAACCTTAGGTAACCATATGTTGACATTTTGCAATGATAGAAAAAAAAGACTTAGCATTCTCCTTCAGTGACTGGTTACAATAAATACAACCATCAATTGGCAATGGGAACGTAACCTCTTCCACAGTGGGAGTATTTCACAGTTTGGGGTCTTTATAATCATTTCTTTCAGCCGACTACCAGTGCAGGGCTACCCAACTGTCTTAACATACCATTCTTTACCCCTTTATATTTATTTAAGAAGATCATTTGTAAGATACAGTCGTTCTGAATTTTGACACTACTCTCTCTCTCTCTCTTCTGTCTGTAGTTACAGCACAACTGTCTCTGATGGGTTCCAGGGAAGGTAGAAACATATCTGACTTCCTATTGGTTATGAGCAGGGAAGAGATTTTTTGGCTGATGAAAGTGAAGTAAGGCAGAGGTTTTTGAACGGTGTTCTTCTTCCTCCTCTCCAGTCTCTCAATCTGGTCCATTCTTCCTCCCTACTCTTCATCTATCCTCTCTTTCTGCTCCAGTGCTATACAGTCTTCCTCCTCTCCAGTCTCTCAATCTGGTCCATTCTTCCTCCCTACTCTTCATCTGTCTCGCTTCTCACCATCCTCTCTTTCTCCTCCAGTGCTATACAGTCTTCCTCCTCTCCAGTCTCTCAATCTGGTCCATTCTTCCTCCATACTCTTCATCTGTCTCGCTTCTCACCATCCTCTCTTTCTGCTCCAGTGCTATACAGTCTTCCTCCTCTCCAGTCTCTCAATCTGGTCCATTCTTCCTCCCTACTCTTCATCTGTCTCGCTTCTCACTATCCTCTCTTTCTGCTCCAGTGCTATACAGTCTTCCTCCTCTCCAGTCTCTCAATCTGGTCCATTCTTCCTCCCTACTCTTCATCTGTCTCGCTTCTCACTATCCTCTCTTTCTGCTCCAGTGCTATACAGTCTTCCTCCTCTCCAGTCTCTCAATCTGGTCCATTCTTCAATCTTCATCTGTCTCGTTCCATTCTTCCTCCAGTGCTATACAGTCTTCATCTGTCTCTCAATCTGGTCCATTCTTCCTCCCTACTCTTCATCTGTCTCGCTTCTCACTATCCTCTCTTTCTGCTCCAGTGCTATACAGTCTTCCTCCTCTCCAGTCTCTCAATCTGGTCCATTCTTCCTCCCTACTCTTCATCTGTCTCGCTTCTCACTATCCTCTCTTTCTGCTCCAGTGCTATACAGTCTTCCTCCTCTCCAGTCTCTCAATCTGGTCCATTCTTCATCTGTCTCGCTTCTCACTATCCTCCCTTTCTGCTCCAGTGCTATACAGTCTTCCTCCTCTCCAGTCTCTCAATCTGGTCCATTCTTCCTCCCTACTCTTCATCTGTCTCGCTTCTCACTATCCTCTCTTTCTGCTCCAGTGCTATACAGTCTTCCTCCTCTCCAGTCTCTCAATCTGGTCCATTCTTCCTCCCTACTCTTCCCTCTTCATCTGTCTCGCTACTCACTATCCTCTCTTTCTGCTCCAGTGCTATACAGTCTTCCTCCATCTCCAGTCTCTCAATCTGGTCCATTCTTCCTCCCTACTCTTCATCTGTCTCGCTACTCACTATCCTCTCTTTCTGCTCCAGTGCTATACAGTCTTCCTCCTCTCCAGTCTCTCAATCTGGTCCATTCTTCCTCCCTACTCTTCATCTGTCTCGCTTCTCACTATCCTCTCTTTCTGCTCCAGTGCTATACAGTCTTCCTCCATCTCAAGTCTCTCCCTCTCTTACCTCCTCTTCTACTTGGCCTCCTCTACCACCAGGTAAAGAAGGGTTTCTTGCTCTGGAAGCTCTGTGTGTAGGACTCACTGTTGGCTCTCTGTGGTGCTCTGGCTGTCTCCACTATGACTGGGGGCATCTGGACCAGTTGTAGTGGGGTCTTACGCTCCTTCAGGGCCTGGCTCAGGTTCAAAATCTGGTGGTAGACATACAGAGCTTCAACACAGGTTTACACAAACAGATGGAAACACACACACACACACACACATAAGATCTGGTGACAGAAACACAGCTTCAGCATCACACACACACACACTTAGTGGAACAGGAAAAACGTCAGTACAGAGAAGGGCTCAGACGAGACGTGCGTGGCAGGGTCTACAGACAATCACGGACTACAAAAGGATAATCAGCCACGTTGGACACCGACGTCTTGCTCCCGGACAAGCTAAACACTTTCTTTGCCCGCTTTGAGGATAAGTGCCACCGACGTGGCTCACTCCCAAAGACTGTGGGCTCTGCTTTTCCTAGGCTGACATGAATAAGACTTAAGGTGTGTTAACACTCATAAGGCTATCGGCCCAGACGGCATCCCGAGCCACATCCTCAGAGCATGTGTAGACCAGAGTGTTTATGGACATATTCAATCTCTCCCAGTCTGCTGTCCCCACTTGCTTCAAGATGTCCACCATTGTTCCTGTACCCAAGAAAGTTAAGGTAACTGAACTAAATAACTATTGCCCTGTAGTACTCACTTCTGTCATCATGAAGTGCTTTGAGAGGCTATTTAAGGATCATATCACATCTACCTGATACCCCAGGCCCACTGTAATTTGCATACCGCCCCAATAGATCCACAGACGATGCAATCACCATCGCACTACCTTATCCCATCTGGACAAGAGGAATACCCATGTAAGAATGCTCTTCACTGACTATAGCGCCGCCTTCAACACCATAGGGATCTCAAGACCATCAGACTGTTAAATAGCCATCACTAGCCAGCTACCACCTGGTTTCTCAACCCTACACCCTAGAGGCTGCTGCCCTATGTACATAGACATGGAACACTAGTCACTTTACACAATGTTTTCCTCATTTCATATGTATATACCGTATTTTAGTCAATGCCACTCCGACATTGCTCGTCCTAATATTCATATATTTCCTAATTCCATTCTTTCACTTTTAGATGTGTGTATTGTTGTGAATTGTCAGATACTACTGCACTGTTGGAGCCAGGAACACAAGTATTTCGGTACACCCACAAAAACATCCGCTAAATATGTGTATGTGACCAACACGATTTGATTTGAATAGGAGGACAATGAGAAATACTGACACTGTTCAGATGTCCAGGTATTCCCCCACCAACTCACCTGTCCTCTCATCACAGCTTTCTGTTTGTGGAACTGTCCTCTGTCAAAGCCTGGATCCTTCTGTAGAGATCACAGGACAAGATGTCACTATAATAACGCTGGCATGATTCAAGAAGTGTTGTGAGGATGACAGAATGGAGTAGAGTAGAACTTTGTTGCGACGTCAAGTGACATCAAGGCCATGAAAAACTTGGTCCCAGGTAAGTTTGTGCTGTCCATAAGAGTTGGCAGAAATACAAACAGATCTGGGGCCAGGCAAATTACACCCCCTGCTAACCTTAAAGAGTTGGTAGAGGTCTTCCTCCAGGTCTTTGATGAAGGTGGGGTCGGTCAGTTTCGGCAGAACCAAGTCCCTAATCTCCTCAGAGAAAGGAACCCTAGCCTGAGATAACCACGCCCAGTAGAATGGATCTACAGAGAGGAGGAATGAAGTAGTGTGGGTTCTTCTCATACAGTTGAAGTCGGAAGTTTACAAGTTACAAGTTACATTACCTTAGCCAAATGCATTTTTTTTTAAATGTAACATTTTTATTCTTGACATTTATTCTTAGTACACATTCCCTGTTTTAGGTCAGTTAAGACCACCACTTTATTTTAAGAATGTGAAATGTCAGGATAATAGTCGAGAGAATTATTTCAGCTTTTATTTCTTTCATCACATACCCAGTGGGTCAGAAGTTTACATGATACTAAATACTTAGAGTGTGTCGCCTTTAAATTGTTTAACTTGGGTCAAGCTTTTTGTGTAGCCTTCCACAAGCTTCCCACAATAAATTGGGTGAATTTTGGCCCATTCCTCCTGACAGCACTGGTGTAACTCAGTCAGGAATGTAGGCCTCCTTGCTCGCACACGCTTTTTCAGTTCTGCCCACAAATGTTCTATGGGTTTGAGGTCAGGAGTTTGTGATACCACTCCAATACCTTGACTTTGTTGTCCTTAAGCCATTTTGCCACATGGAAGTATGCTTGGGGTCATTGTCCATCTGGAAGACCCATGTGCGACCAAGCTTTAACTGATGTCTTGAGATGATGGAAATATTTATTCACATCATTTGATTTCATGATTCTATTTTCCCAAATGATGTCAAGCAAAGAGGCACTGAGCTGCCACCCCCGTGCTTCAATGGGATGGTGTTTTTGAAATACATCCACATGTACACCTCCAAACACTAAAATGGTCATTATGGCCAAACAGTTCCATTTTGTTTCAAGACCAGAGAACATTTCTCCAAAAAGTATGATTTTAGTCCCCATGTTTAAAAACCGTAGTCAACTTTTTAATGGTGGTTTAAACTTCTTCCTTGCTGAAATTTCAGATTATGTGAATAGGAAAATTTTTTTACTGTGGATATAGATACTTTTGTACCCGTTTCCTCCAGCATCTTCACAAGGTCCTTTGCGTACAGTACTTGCATACTGTTGTTTGTACAGATGAACGTGGTACCTTCAGGCATTTGGAAATTGCTCCCAAGGATAAACCAGACTTGAGGAGGTATACAATTAGGTCTTGGCTGATTTATTTTGATTTTCCCATGATGTCAAGCAAAGAGGCACTGAGTTTGAAGGTAGGCCTTGAAATACATCCACATGTACACCTCCAATTGACTCAAATGTTGTCAATTAGCCTATCAGAAGCTTCTAAAGCCATGACAATTTTCTGGAATTTTCCAAGCTGTTTAAATGCACAGTCAACTTAGTGTATATAAACTTCTGACCCACTGAAATTGTGATCAGTGAATAAGTAAAATAGTCTCTAAAAAATTGTTGGAAGAATTACTTGTGTCCTACACAAAGTAGATGTCCTAACCAACTTGCCAAAACTATAGTTTGTTAACAAGACATTTGTGGAGTGGTTGAAAAACAAGTTAACGACTCCAACCTTAGTGTATGTAAACTTCCCACTTCAACACACATATACACACATGTATGTGTGTGAGAGACACTCACAGGCTCTCCAGGAGTCAGGGTGTTTGATTGGGAAGGCAAGACCATTGTCTATGGCTGCCAGTCTGATAATAGGCTCTTTTACCACCACCCAGTCTGTCTCCTACACACACACAGGGAGAGCGCGACAATAAGAATGTGACAATCCAGTTTCACACTTTCTTTAATAACTCCATTTAAAACTAATGCTACAAGTCAAAATCTTACGTTTAAAATGTTATTTTGTAAGTCTACTCACCCGGTTTCTTTCTATGTCCACTGGACAGTCGTATTTTAACAGCCAGTTGTCATTCCCCCGATCTGCAAGCATCAACACGGCATCTAATTCAGTTATTCATCCTCCCTTCCACACACACACATATATACCGGTGTTCCTGACGATGACATACTAGTTTCTATGTTTCTTGCACACACCTGTGTTCCTGATTATATAGTCGAGGACCACCAGTCTCTCGAACTGAAGCTGCAGCTGCCGATTGGTGTTCTCTGGAAGAGGCTCTGCCTCAAATCGCTTTAGCCAATAGTCTGCGTCTTTGTAGCCCTCCACAAACAACTGGAATGATCCCACCTGAGCCATGGAGGAAAATGGATTATTATAAGACAAATGCTCATACAGGAAGTTCTACATTATTATACCTGCAGGCTTTAAAAAGGCGCAATCTGCAGTAGCTACATCCATTTTTTGGACTTATAAAGGAATGATACTCATTGATTCTTGAAGAATATAACTTAGAGTGCCTTGCATAAGATCTGGTGCAACCAATTACCTTCAGAAGTCACATAATTAGTTAAATAAAGTCCACCTGTGTGCAATCTAAGTGTCACATGATCTCAGTATATATATATATATATATAAACCTGTTCTGAAAGGCCCCAGAGTCTGCAACACCACTAAGCAAGGGGCACCATGAAGACCAAGGGGCTCTCCAAACAGGTCAGGGACAAAGTTGTGGAGAAGTACAGATCAACGTTGGGTTATAAAAAATATCTGAAACCTTGAACATCTCACAGAGCACCATTAAATCCATTATTCAAAAATAGAAAGAATATAACACCACAACAAACCTGCCAAGAGAGGGCCGCCCACCAAACCTCACAGACCAGGCAAGGAGGGCATTAATCAGAGAGGCAACAAAGAGACCAAAGATAACACTGAAGGAGAACCCGCTCCACAGCGGAGATTGGATTATCTGTCCATAGGAACACGTTAAGCCGTACACTCCACCGAGCTGGCTAGAAAAAAAGTCATTGCTTCAATAAAAAAAATAAGCAAACATGTTTGGTGTTTGCCAAAAGGCATGTGGGAGACTCCCCAAACAAGAAGGTACTCTGGTCAGATGGGACTAAAATGTAGCTTTTTGGCCATCAAGGAAAAACGCTGTCTGGCGCAAACCCAACCACCTCTCATCACCCTGAGAACACCATCCAATGGTGGTGGCAGCATCATGCTGTGGGGATGTTTTTCCATCGGCAGGGACTGGGAAACTGGTCAGAATTGAAGGATTGATGATGTCGCTAAATACAGGGACATACGACATACTTGAGGGAAACCTATTTCAGTCTTCTAGAGATTTGAGACTGGTGATGGAGGTTCACCTTCCAGCAGGAAAATGACCCGAAGCATACTGCTAAAGCAACACTCGAGTGGTTTAAGAAGAAACGTTTAAATGTCTTGGAATGGCCTAGTCAAAGCCCAGATCTGAATCCAATTGAGAATCTGTGGTATGACTTAAAGATTGCTGTACACCAGCAGAACCCATTCAACTTGAAGGAGCTGGGGCAGTTTTGTAAGAATGGGCAAAAATCCCAGTGGTTAGATGTGCCAATCTTATAAGGACATACCCCAAGAGACTTGCAGCTGCAAAAGGTGGCTTTACAAAGTATTGACTTTGGGGGGGTGAATAGTTAGGCACGCTCAAGTTCTGTTTGTCTTATTTCTTGTTTGTTTCACAAAAATATTTTGCATCTTCAAAGTGGTAGGCATGTTGTGTAAATCAAATGATACAAACCCCCCCAAAATAAATTACAGGTTTGTAAGGCAACAAAATAGGAAAAAATGCCAAGGAGTGTGATTACTATCACAAGCCACTTGAGCTTAGTTCAACTGTTGTACTCCATCAGAACCCAAAATATAAGCTTGTTTTACCCCAATGTTGGTCAACATTGTAAATGTTAGCCTCAACATGCTTACAACTACAATGTTGATATCTTAGATGGTCAGTCTTTACATCAATAGCTCTGATGATGCATTTTAGTAGTTACATTTAGTCAGGCCTGATCCCTCAGCTTTTTACCAAAACTGAGGCTGGGTACCAGCTTTGTTATTGTTTCAATTGTAAGTTTTCCCTTTAAGGGTTACCATATTATTTACTTTAGGGCAGTGTTCTTCAACTGTAGTCCTGGGGATTGCAGGCTTCGGTTCTAACCCAGCACTAACATACATGATTCAACTCATCAACTGCTCCTCAAGCCCTTGATTGGTTGAATTAGTCAACAACGCTACATGTGGCATGTATGATGCATTAAGTGTTGGCTAAAGCAGAGACAGAAGCACCTTAACAGCGTTGTGTTCACTGTTGCAAAACATTTCTAAACATTGTACAAAATGTGTGTTTCTTATTGGACAAGTTCAGACAATGCCTCACTGTTTCAAGCCGTTTTAGATTGGTTTCTCCCATTTCATGCCGAATGAACACTGCCCAGTTGTAGGTTCTGAACCCCAGGCGGCAGCTGAACCCACCTTAGGAGGGAGGCCTATTCTGTTGAAGCGCTGTCCAACTTTGGGAACTTTCTCCAGAGCTAGCCTCTTTCCCCGAGACTTGACTCTGTCTATAGCATTGTAGTTAAACGTATCACTGGCCAGGTACACCACCTAGAGAAGAGAGAGAGAGATGACTGACTGCGTATGTGCGTGAATGCATGCCTGCCTGTAACCCCCCCTTACCTTGGTCTGGGGCACAATATTGAGCTGTAGTTTCTGGTCCACCAGACTGGCCCCGGCCTCAGACAGATGGCCCTGGTTCAGGACTAGACAGTCCCGTCCGAAGCAACAGGGACAACACAGCTTCTGGAGCCACTTGGTCCACTTTGGGTTCAGCTGACCATACGGCTCCTCGTTCTTAGGCTTGAACACACCGATTACGTTCTAGAGACAGATGGACAGACAGGGGATTATTATTGGTACTTCTAATGTTCTTTACCCATAGTAAGAGACAGAGTGGTAATGTCAGAGGAAGTGACATAACACAACCTTTCCCAATCAAAGAGGGTGATTCATGGTGCAGCAGAACCTGCAGAATGGGGCTAACAAGCTGGAATTGGAATAGTTTTGCAAGCCATTAAAGTCAATCGGATTAACTTGAGTTTCCTCACATGATCAACTGTGGAGGGAGCCACACAGGAGGTTAAGCACAGAGACTGAGGCTGGCTTTGTAGTCTATGGGCACGTTCCAAGTCGTCTTTAATGCAGTCTCGCTGACTGTGCCAGAAGATCATATCTCACAACACCTGGAGAAGTGTTTAACATCTCTGGAACCACATTGATGTGGCTTAGCTCACAGAACAGGACCGCTGAGTGCTGAAGAGCGTAGCACAGAGAAATTGTTTGTTCTCGGTTGCAACACTCACTACTGAGTTCCAAACTGGCTCTGGAAGCAACATCAGCACAATAATTGTTAATCTGGAGCTTCATCAAATGGGTTTCCATGGCCGAGCAGCCGCACACAAGCATAAGTTCACCAAGCGCAATGCCAAGCGTCGGCTGGAGTGGTGTAAAGCTCGCCGTCATTGGACTCTGGAGCAGTGGAAATGTGTTGGCTGAATCACATGATGAAGTGATGAATTCTGCTTCACCATCTGGAAGTCCAACAAACAAATCTGGGTTTGGCAGAGGCCAGGAGAACGCTACCTGTCCAAATGCATAGTGCCGACTGTTTAGTTTGGAGGAGGAATAATGGTCTGGGCTAGGCCCCTTAGTTCCAGTGAAGGGAGATCTTAACTCTACAGCATACAATGACATTTTAGACTATTCTGTGCTTCCAACTTTGTGGCAACAGTTTGGGGGAAGGCCCTTTCCTGTTTCAGCATGACAATGCCCCCATGCACAAAGTGAGGTTCATAAAGAGATGATTTGTCGAGATCGGTGTGGAATAACTTGACTGGCCTGCACAGAGCCCAGACCTGAATGGGAGCAAGTCCCTACAGCAATGTTCCAACATCTAGTAAAAAGCATTCCCAGAAGAGTTGAGGTTATTATAGCAGCAAAGTGGGGACCAACTTCATAGTGGCAGGTAGCCTAGTGGTTAGAGCATTGGGCCAATAACCGAAAGGTTGTTAGATCAAATCCCAGAGCTGACAAGGTAAACATTTGTCGTTCTGCCCCTGAACAATGCAGTTAACCCACTGTTCCTAGGCCATCATTGTAAATAAGAATGTGTCCTTAACTGACTTGCCTAGTTAAATAAAAGGTTACATTTATAATAATTAATGCCCATGATTTTGGAATTAGATGTTTGTCGAGCAGGTGTCCACATAGTTTTGGTCATGTAGTGCATGTGCCATGAGTGGGATCTGAACCCTGGTCTCCCTCATTTTTTAAACGCCCTTTGTTTTCAAGTAAGCCTTATAACTCAGTCTAATGCAGCAGCACCAGCACATGATTTTGCTTCCACTGTCTGTCTGCTCTGGCAACCTGATGTTGCTGATTCTAGCTCTCACAGTGTAGTGATGTCATCATGTTCTGTATTGACTTCCACCAGCATCTCTCTGCAGTGTTGCTTTTTGGGTGCTGTGACAGTTGAGGTGAGCAATTTACACATGGTGGTTTCTAGCCATAGTCGACCTTGCTGTATAGTAGATACGGGATGTAGTTCGACCATGCCAGGCTGGGGCTGTGACCTGGATGTCAGCCAGGGATCTGAACCCTGGTCTATTGGTCAAAACCAACATCTTAACCATTAGACCAAGAGAACATTCCCTATTGGGCCAAGGATGACAAAGATTTGTAAAGTCGCTAGCAGGGAGGACTGCCTCACCATGAAATTGTGAGTCCAACTCACCTCCGCCACATATACACGGTACGACAACAGTAAAGATGCCCTGGAACACAGCCTATACAACCCTGTAAGTTTATATCTGTTGCGTTTAATAGCCACTGGTCCATAGGAGAGGAACAGCAGGCTAGGGAACGGAAATGGAGTATCCATTTTCTTCAGAGTGTGAGGATTCTGATTACTCGGCCTACCTCTGGAGAGAAAATGGAGAGCTCTACCTTTATCCATTCAGATTGCTAGCACATGACTTATCCTAAGCTACAACATATTCACACAGACAGCAGCCTACACAGTACACACAGAGTAAATTGATTTACTATGGGTTTAAAAAATAAAAAAAATAAAAAAAAAGCTCCTCGGCTGGTCCATGGCAGATCACATTAACGTGTGAACAAAGCATAATTACTCTCCCAGCCTGCCATATATATATATATATATATATATATCTCCTGCATGACAGTGTCTCAACCTTTTCTATACAGTGACATCAGCACATTTGCTTAGGCCTGAGAACTGATAGTGACAGCTAATCTTTGAAAGATTGGGCCTGTGTGCACTGTGCACCACACTAGCTTTAATAGAAGTTGCCCAAGGCATGTCTAGGATCTTAGTGTCCTTATCCTTAGATCAAGGTCTAGGGGCAACTTCTTTCTATTTCACCGCGTCACTCCACTGTGGGGCTGGCAGCCCACAGAGGTTTTTCCCACACGGACTCGGACTGCCACTGTGCCATATGATGATGCCAGGTCACAGCCCCAGCCTGGCATGGTCGAACTACATCCCGTATCTACTATACAGCAAGGTCGACTATGGCTAGAAACCACCATGTGTAAATTGCTCACCTCAACTGTCACAGCACCCAAAAAGCAACACTGCAGAGAGATGCTGGTGGAAGTCAATACAGAACATGATGACATCACTACACTGTGAGAGCTAGAATCAGCAACATCAGGTTGCCAGAGCAGACAGACAGTGGAAGCAAAATCATGTGCTCTTGCTGCTGCATTAGACTGAGTTATATTGCTTACTTGAAAACAAAGGGCATTTTAAAAAAATGACAGATTGCATCCTCTCCTCATCAGTCTCCATGTCTGCCTGCCAGTCAGTCAGTCAGTCAGTGTACACTTCTCTCTCGAAAGACTAGCAGTCCTAGCTAGAAGCCTGTCTGTTTTAATGTTACAGATGACATGTAACATTAAAAGGTCAAAGTCAAAATTGTTTATATAAATGGTCATTTAAAAAGCTAGTTGCGGGACAAAGCTAGTCCGTCTCACCCCTTGAGAGTCTTTCACGAAGTAACTACCACTAGATCCTTGGCAGATGATCTCTGGAAAGATCTCTTCTTCTATGGCTTGTTCTGCTTTCCTCACGATCTCCCGAAACTCTGGGTCGTCTGGAAACTCATTCCTGTGTGGATCCCGCGGAGAGTTCCCTCTGTCCCTGACCAAAAGCGGCTGTCTCTCCCGGCTGCGTCCAGGGCTCCCAGCCGACACTCGCACCACAGAACCCGGAGTTGTTGGACTCTTGGCTTCGCTCTGGCAGTAGTTGTAATCTATGGAGTGCTGGAGAGGAGAGACGAGGGGGCTCGTTTCTTCCATTTCAGCGTGGGATTTCGGGTATTACAGCGGCCGGTAAATGGACAGACAGGAGCCAGGGAATCAGACGAGGTGTTGTTTAGATGCTGTTGATTCCAAGCTTTCAAACAAATAATGACTGTCATCTTCTGCATAAAGACCCACCCACTCGGAATAGAGACTTGCAATTGGCGTTTCCTCTGCCCAGCCTCCTCGTGGTACCGCCCCGTTTCTGAGGGAACGCTTGTTGTGTGGTGAAATCGGTGAAATAAAATATGCTTAACGTAACCGATGATTCTCATCGATATTTTGATCACCCCACTGATCAAATGAATGTGGTAAATCAGGCAAAATTGGGCGCTGGTAGTTCAAATGACTTCTCAAGTGTTCTATCATAACATTTACGATTCTTCATCACTTTCAGTCAAATTCAGTGGTTGCATTCGATTCCACTGAAATGTGGTAGTAGTCACTTTGTAGTAGAGCAACCTGGTCTCAGAGCATTTCATATTATTCTGTATGTAAATCCGGGAGAGTCAAGTTATTATGGTATGTAATAATTTGTGGATGTCCATCACCCATTTGGTATGATGTTACAAAAAAGGCACTTGCGCATATAATATATCGTTGTTGCAGGTGCATGGTAGCAGTTAAATAGGATGAGAAAAAAACAGAAACCTGCACACTGCTCTTGCTAGTATCACTGAGCTTTATTCAGTTTTACATAACTGTAAACTACAATTTCTATAAATTTGTAACCAGCTATTATAAACTGGTTACCAACCTAATTAGAGTAGTGAAAATAAATGTTTTGTCATACCTATGGTATAAGTTGGTAACCAGTTTATGATAGCAATAAGGCACCTCGAGGGGTTGTGATATGTGGCTGATATACCAAGGACTGTGTCCAGGCACTCCGTGTTGCGTTATAGTAAGAACAGCCCTTAGCCGTGTCATTGAAACAAGCACATAAAAGTCATGCTAACTGACTGATATTAACTCCGAACAAAATGTAGGCATATATTTTTTGTAACGTTGTGTTAAACTCAGACCTTATTTTCGGCGTTTCGCCCAAAACCCCATTCTTTCCCCATTAATGGCTAAATGAACCAGCGGCAACTAATATCCAACGTACAACGAGGGGGTTCGATTAATCTCGACCGGGGGCCCGTAAAAGCGTGTTTTGCATTCGATTTGGAATCGGGCTGCCCCCTGGGCATAAACCAAGTGCCCCGTTCCAAACAAAAATTACGTAATTAATAATGTGTCGTTGGCTAATTAGTAGGGTTCTGTGTTTTCAATAAAAAGTGATTTGCTTTTGAAAAAAATGCTTTACCTGCCGTCCCAATGAAAAATAGAAAATTAGAACATTAATTTTATGGAAACGAGATGCTGTACGCTTCTGGGCGATACGTCATGCTGCTTGTTGACAAAATGACCAAGCCACACAGAGGGCGCTCCTCCCTTCCGCTTTAGCCGATGACGTGGAGTGGCTTTTGCGCAGTTCAACCCGAGCCAATGTAAAATAACTCCTATTGGAGGTGATGGGACTTTATTGGCATGGGAAACATATGTTAACATTGCCAAAGCAAGTGAGGTAGATAATATACAAAAGTGAAATAAACAATAAAAATGAACAGTAAACATTACACTCACAGAAGTTCCAAAAATGGTCCTCTGTTTCATTGGACTAGGAATATGCAGGAAGTATCGCAGGGGGATCCTATTAGACTGCTGTAAAACAAAGAGCGAGAAAAATAACCAATCGCATCACTCGTATCTTCTCGCGTCAAAGACAGCTGTCCATGTCCACCCATTCTGTTGCTGTCTTTTCAATTTGAACATTTGCGTTTATTCCTTATTTTCGGAGCTTAATCAACGCAAACGAATATATCACTTATGGCCGCCTACAAGCTGGTGTTGATCCGTCACGGAGAGAGCAACTGGAACCAGGATAATCGATTCTGCGGCTGGTTTGACGCAGATCTGAGTGAGACTGGAGAACGGGAGGCGAGGAGAGGAGGACAGGCCCTGAAAGGTGGAATCTTGTTTTTTTTATTTGACCAGCTAGCTACTCACTTTATATCAGACACAAACACAAAATGTTTCCTCACTAAAGACACTGACATTGATTGTACATTTTCATAATCTATTTGAAATATCGGTCGCAACTGCTAGCCCTACAGTATTTTGGAAGCCTTTTGGCCATTTTGCTGCCTGAAGGAAGATCAACTAACTTATTTGATGTCTATTCACTATAGAAATTGTAGTTGTGAAACACTTGTTACCAATACCAGTAATGTCACGTGACGACCTCATCATTTTGACATAGGATGGAGGTGTTTTGGTGGCTGTTCCCCACCGTGGTAAAGTTGGTTTGATTGTTCGATATTCGCCGGACCTTCAAACCTCAATTGTTCGTGAACGGTTTGCGCTACAGACCTACGGCTGGTAGGCTCTTTATGGACGAAAAAAGGGTTTAATTTTTTTCCTCACGATTTCGATCGATTTTTTAATAATCTCACAGCAACGATGTTGGCAGTCTGCTATACAATCCCTTGAGCGTGACACTCCGTTCCATTACGCTACACACGAGTCATTGGACCAAGGCGTCTTCTGTAGGGGGAGTTTTATTAAAATCTTGATGCTCGGTCTGAACATTACTATGCATTAGTGATGCGCGGGTTGACTCTCAACCCGTAGTCCCCGTCGTAGCCTATCCGTTTAGGGTCATTCAATATTGTGTAGGTGAGGGGCAGGCTTGCGGGTTGAATAAAGATAAAACACCTTAAAAATCAATAAATGTATATTTATTGTTATTTATAGGCTACATGTAGCCTAAAATCATTTAATAAAAACCTATAAATGTATAATTCTTGTTATTTATAGGCTACACATTGTAAATCATTTGATCTTATCTGACTTGCCTAGTTAAAAAACATAATACAAAAATAAATATATTTAGCCTAAAATAAAGAAATAAAAACCTATAACTGTATAATTATTGTTATTTATGGGCTACATTTAGCCTGAAATAATAACCTTTCTGGCATTAGAGCATAAACCTAAACTTTAGGGCTTAACTGTACACTCACGCCAAATAGCCTACACACCAATTAACATGCCAGGTATGTGTGATTGTGAGGGGCAATACAAATTCGACAGGCACAAGATGGGGACTTTAAATAGCTGTATGGCAATGGAAATGACTTGGGTGTGACTTTTATAACTAACCCATTACTTGTTCTGTGGTATTGCTATCTATGGTGGGCCTATTAGTTCAGCCCCCTTTTACTATGGACGAAGGAGCAACGGAGATCCTGCATCCATTGCTTTTGTTACAGCTCTTCCAATGTGAACATGATGTGAACATGACGTTCTAGATGTGCTGCTTCATGCAATGAATGAAATGAAACTTACTCAGTGTGTTGGTTAGGGAAATATCTGGCTTTCTGACTCAAGTTCAGACATATGTGGGCCAAAACTTAGGCTTCTAGTAACCCTGATTTGATTTGAATCTGACCAGAGATGTTGCTTACATAGCAGTCCAACCACCCACCAAAATCAACCTGAATCAAACCCTGAACACATCCTTTCTCGTCCTCAGATGCTGGCTATGAGTTTGACTTGTGCTACACCTCAGTCCTAAAGAGGGCCATCCGCACTTTGTGGCTGTGTCTGGACAGCATTGACCAGATGTGGCTTCCCGTCCACCGGACCTGGCGCCTCAACGAGCGCCACTACGGTGGCCTGACGGGATTAAACAAGTCGGAGACTGCCGCCAAGCACGGAGAGGCTCAGGTGAAGATCTGGAGGCGGAGCTTCGATATCCCTCCTCCCACTATGGATCCGGACCACGACTTCTACACCGTCATCAGCAAGGTGAGGGACACACTCACTAACATGGGGGAGAGTTGACCTGCTATGGCATCAGACATCAACATCATTCGTGAATCTGTCTTTAGGCTCACTCAAATTGGGAAGAGCCTATAGTGGCAGTCTTGTTTAGGGCTGTGGCGGTGATTGTCAAGCAAATACCTGCCTGTCTCACAGTAATTTACCGGTAATTAGCATAAACATAGTTAGCATCTCCTGGCTTCCACAAATAGCCTACAAGCCTCTGATGTAGACCTTTGGAATATATACATTTTTAAAAGTCAAAAAAATCGATTTAATATAGCCTACACCATCACAATAAATCCATTATTTATTTTATACAGGTCTAAATAAACATGATATGAAGAAAATGTAGTCTATTTCAGAAGAAAGTAATTTATTTGGCCTTTATTTAACTAGGCAAGTCAGTTCAGAACTAATTATTATTTTCAATGATGGCCTAGGAACAGTGGGTTAACTGCCTGTTCAGAGGCAGAACGACAGATGTGTACCTTGTCAGCTCAGGGATTTGAACTTCCAGTTACTAGCCCAACACTCTAACCACTAGGCTACCCTGCCCCCTAGCATACTCTGAGTTGTCCTTATGTTAGGCCCTGATCTGAATATGCCATATGGCTGTGGCCTACACTAGCTCTTTTAGCAGACAAGATTTGCTTAGAATTTGTATTATTTTATAGTATGAAGAATACAATTGAACATGGCTTAATAAAATAGAAAGGATATTTTCCCCAAATGATTTCAAAGGAAGTGCGCACATGCAGCTATTCTGTGTTGAGTTGTAAACAAAGAAACTGGTCCTCCTATATGCTTCATTTAGAGAGATTTATGCAACTTTAGTTGTGATACAAACATTGGGCTATATTTTTTGATGTTTAATACATTCTAAGGCTGCATGATGGGACTCTAATGGTGATTTGAAAAAAGTCACAAGCTGCCCACACTTCATCAGTCTCTCATTCACAATTTGACAAGAACTTGATATTCTCACCAGGCCTCGAATTTACCGGCGGCATTCCCCCTGTGTGACTGTAATGCCCCCTATAAAAATCCATGCCTTTTGTGGCCAAAGCTTCAAAGCACCTCTCACTCACATGGTTCTCTCAGATGTAGCCAATGCCTGTCCCGTGATTGGGTCCTTCTCACATGCATTTCAGCTAAGAAGTAGGCTACAAGTGAATGAAGGGACGCAAATGCTCGCGTCACTCTTATGGAATTCTGAGGTGCATATTGAAGATGTTAGAACTGTCCACATGTATCCTACTTTCATCAGCCAACAAGCGGAGTAAGCCTAACGAACAGCCAAAACACTAGCCTGTAGCAATATACTATCCCCCATAGTACAAACGTTGTCCTTGTAATGGCTGTCGTCGGTGGAAGAAGAAGGTTAATCTTTTTAATAAGAAACTGAACACTTCAAAAATACAAAACAGTGACAACCGAAACAGTTCTATCTGGTGCAGACACACAAAGACTGAAAATAACCAACCACAAAACACAAAGGAAAACAGGCTACCTAAATATGGTTCTCAATCAGGGACAACGATAGACAGCTGCCTCTGATTGAGAACCATATCAGGCCAAACACAGAAATAGAAAAACTAACAGACTGCCCACCCCAACTCACGCCCTGACCATACTAAATAAAGACAAAAGAAAGGAATAAAGGTCAGAATGTGACAGTCCTATTATTTTGGTCAACATGTCCTTCAGTGCTATAAATACATATTCCAAACATGGTCTGGGACAGTAGTGGGATATGATAGAGCCCAATTTAATACAACTCGCATCAACAAAAAATATTTTAAAGCAATGAGGATGATCGTTTATCTTAACATTTTGATAAACTACTAGGATATTTTTTCACATGCGCACACAGTAGGCTACAAGCGAGAATGTTCCAAACGCAATCAATTAGCGGGAAAAAACTCTTATTGAAAGTGACTGCAAATGTGATTACGCATGTAATGCTTTATTATAAAGGTGCATTTTTATGGTGACAATTATCTTCCCCAAACTTGAAACTCATGCGCAACCTATGTATGCCAGTTAGGCTTTACACCGGTTAATGTGCTTCATTTTAAGATGTTATTTGGCCACTATAGTTGTGGGACAAACCATATCAAAACATATAGGCCTATGGGCTAGGCTACATGAGGTGTGCAACTGATTTGAAAAAGTTGTGAAAAAAAAGTTGTGCTGTTTCTTGCCTTAATGCACAAGCTGGGCATCATTCACAGGTGATAGGCTAATATTGCCACCCATCAGACTATTCTTAATTTTTAGTTTTGTCTTTACATATACTAAATAATATATGTGATATTCATTTTTATTTAGAATGGACCAAAAAAAAATCTATGCACTTAAATAGTGTATGGAGGACGCTTTCCCCATGGTTCATTTTCAGGCCAGCCATGTAGGCTATTCTCCTGTTGCAAAGCAGTGTGCCTATTGCTTAGCCTATAGAAATGTTGCTCAACATGAGCTCATGGGCACTCATGAAGTGTTTGATTAGATTATCGAATACATTTGTATTGATGTCAGAATGATTAGAGGGACAATGGAGTGCTGAGTACCAGACAGTTAAAGTTTGGTAGGTTACTAATGACCATCAGCAGCATCAGGGCTTGGAGATGCCTAATTACAGTGACTCAACAGAGGGGCAGAAATAGAGACTAGTATGGGCTGTGTGTTATGCTGAGGTGTGTGTGTTAGGTTATGACTGTGTCCCAAATGACACCCTATTTTATATATAGTGCACTACTTTTAACTAGAGGAGTAGTGCACACTATAAGGAACAGAGTGCCATTTGGGATACAACCTCTGTGTCTGTGCCCTCTGTCTGCACCACCAGGTCCCATGGGAAGACCACAGGCCAGGCCAGGGTAGGGCAGGGAGTGCCAACTCCAGCCCGAGAGAGCTGCTGTTGTGTGCAGGATTTCGTTCCATCTTAGTACTTATTGTTGAACTATAATCATCGATTTGATTGAAGTAATGATCTTTAAATGAAGTTGCTATGATCAGGACTGGATACAATCTACAGGGGCAGCATTTCCTCAAGCATACTGGTGGTTAGTTCTCCTGACCATTAAAACAAAATGGCTTCTGCCTCGCCGCGTCATACATGCATACATGTTTGAAGTATTTTTTAAATTCATGGTGCTCTTATATAGAACAGGGTCTTTTGGTGTTGTTTCAACTCTCTGAGTTAATGTATTTCAGAGGAGTATGATGTAAGACGGTAAAGTTCAAAGTTAAGCTGAGATCAGAATCGATTGGTGAATGCGTCATCAGTATTGACAGAGGTGTTAAATTGCCACGTAGGACTATCAGAGGTTTAGAGTACAGGTGCATTGGCCAACTGATCTTCATAGACTAAACATTTGGATAATGCAAATCATTTGTCAGACTTATTCAATGTACAGTCGTGGCCAAAGGTTTTGAGAATGACACAAATATACATTTTCACAAAGTCTGCTGCCTCAGTTTGTATGATGGAAATGTACATATACTCCAGAATGTTATGAAGAGTGATCAGATGAATTGCAATTAATTGCAAAGTCCCTCTTTGCCATGCAAATTAACTGAATCCCCCAAAAAACATTTCCCCTGGATTTCAGCCCTGCCACAAAAGGACCAGCTGACATCATGTCAGTGATTCTCTCGTTAACACAGGTGTGAGTGTTGACGAGGACAAGGCTGGAGATCACTCTGTTATGCTGATTGAGTTCGAATAACAGACTGGAAGCTTCAAAAGGAGGGTGGTGCTTGGAATCATTGTTCTTCCTCTGTCAATCATGGTTACCTGCAAGGAAACACGTGCCGTCATCGTTTCTTTGCACAAAATGGGCTTCACAGGCAAGAGTATTGCTGCCAGTAAGATTGCACCTAAATGATCGGATCATCAAGAACTTCAAGGGGAGCCGTTCAGTTGTTGTGAAGAAGGCTTCAGGGCGCCCAAGAAAGTCCAGCAAGCGCCAGGACCATCTCCGAAAATTGATTCAGCTGCGGGATCGGGGCACCACCAGTACAGAGCTTGCTCAGGAATGGCAGCAGGCAGGTGTGAGTGCATCTGCACGCACAGTGAGGCGAAGACTTTTGGAGGATGGCCTGGTGCCAAGAAGGGCAAAGAAGCCACTTCTCTCCAGGAAAAACATCAATGACAGACTGATATTCTGCAAAAGGTAGGTATTTGACTGCTGAGGACTGGGGTAAAGTCATTTTCTCTGATGAATCCCCTTTCCGATTGTTTGGGGCATCCGGAAAAAAGCTTGTCCGGGGAAGACAAGGTGAGCACTACCATCAGTCCTGTGTCATGTCAACAATAAAGCATCCTGAGACCATTCATGTGTGGGGTTGCTCTGTCAAGGGAGTGGCCTCACTCACAATTTTGCCTAAGAACACAGCCATGAATAAAGAATGGTACCAACCCATCCCCTGAGAGCAACTTCTCCCAACCATCCAGAACAGTTTGGTGACGAACAATGCCTTTTCCAGCATGATGGCGCAACTTGCCATAAAGCAAAAGTGGCTCGGGAGACAAAATATCAAAATATCAAAATATCATTGCCAGGAAACTCCCCAGACCTTAATCCCATTGAGAACTTGTGGTCAATCCTCAAGAGGCGGGTGGACCCACAAACTCCAAGCATTGATTATGCATGAATGGGTTGCCATCAGTCAGGATGTGGCCCAGAAGTTAATTGACAGCATGCCAGGGTGGATTGCAGAGGTCTTGAAAAAGGGTCAACACTGCAAATATTGACTCTTTGTATCAACTTCATGTAATTGACAATAAAAGCCTTTGACACTTATGAAATGCTTGTAATTATACTTCAGTATTCCATAATCACATCTGACAAAAATATCTAAAGACACTGAAGCAGCCAACTTTGAAAATGAATATTTGTCATTCTCAACTTTTGGCCACGACTGTACATAGAACTGAAAGCACTGGACAGTTGAACGTTTCTTCCTTCTCTCGGGAATAAACAAAGATGTATTTATTTTAGGGAGTTCTTCAGAGCCAATGTGCCTTTTGCTTGCTTTTTGGTGTCTAGGCCGGGTTAATGTAATATCACTTTGGCTGCGTTTACACAGGCAGCTCAATTCTGATATTCTTTTTACTATACTGAACAAAAAAATAAATGCAACACTTTCAACAATTTTACTGGGTTACAGGTCATATAAGGAAATCATTCCATTTTAAATAAATAAATGAGTCTCTAATCAATGGATTTCACATGACTGGGCAGGGGCACAGATTTGTGTCCAGAATTTGAGAGAAATAAGCTTTTTGTGCATATGGAAATGTTCTGGTATCTTTTATTTCAGCTCATTAAATATGTGACCAGCACTTTACATGTGTTTTATAATTTTGTTCAGTATAATTGGTCTTTTGACCAATCATATCAGCTCTTCTGCCAATAATTGGGTAAAAGATCATAATTGGGCTGCCTTTGTAAATAAAGCCTAAAATGACCACCGCTGATGTAAAAAGAGCTTAATAAATGTGATTTGATTGAAAGCAATATGATTGTATGAGGCTTCAGGCCCAGGTTGCTGTTTGGCATTTCTTTGTTTTGTTGACGTATTATATTTTCTTTAGGACCGTCGTTATGGCGACCTGTCGGAGGAGCAGCTTCCATCCTGTGAGAGCCTGAAGGATACCATCGCCCGGGCACTGCCCTACTGGAACAACGAGATTGTCCCCCAGATCAAACAGGGCAAGAGGGTTCTCATTGCTGCCCACGGCAACAGTCTCAGGGGCATTGTCATGCACCTGGAGGGTAGGTAGTAGGAACTGCTTAGAACAGTGAATATCTCTAACCTCTTGGCTCTGGAGAGCCACATGGTGTGCAGGTTTTTGTTACAGCCTCGTAATAATGCATATTTTTGGCAAATGAACACCAGTTTTTAATTCATAAGCTGTTCATGGTCACAATTAGTCAAATCAGGTGTGTTAAGAGCTGGGCTGAAACAAAAGCCTAAACACCAATTATCCCCAGGAGTGGAATTGGAGAACCCTGATTACTTTCTAGGAACTACCTGTGGTAGTATCGTATATTCAGGCCTGAGGTTTTACACATTCTAATCGGCACATATCGAATGTATGATATTGAAAAAAATTGCACACTGAAATATGTTGCACCTCAACCCTCCTGTGTAAGTGTCCATCTGTGTGCTCCTTATTTTTTTGAATGCACTTTCTTTTGTCATTATATTTTAATTGACATGATTTACAGAATGCTGTCAACCATGTCCTGCTCTGTGCTGCCCCCTGCAGGTATGTCAGAGGAGGCAATCATGGAGCTGAACCTGCCCACAGGCATCCCCATCCTGTACGAGCTGGACAAGAACCTGAAGCCCGTCAAACCCATGCAGTTCCTGGGGGATGAGGAGACTGTCAGGAAGGCTATGGAGGCCGTGGCAGCCCAGGGCAAAGCCAAAAAGTAGAGGGAGAGAGAGGGGGCACTTTGTGTATCGTGCAGTAGGAAGTTGCACTTATCTAGGATCAGATTTTAGCCTCCCACCAATTCCCAACCTTTCATTAGGAAGGAAGCATGTATAACTGACCCTAGATCATTCTCTGTGGGAAGCTTAATTCTACTCCATGTGGCTCAGAGTAGGGGTAAAGGGATATGGGTCAGAGTAGAGGGTCAACAATACTACAGCTCTCAAAGGAGCTCTCACACACTCTAAGAATGTGTGTTCATATTCAACTCTACTGTGCATAGAATGTTTTCAAAAATGATTATAAAGTAACTAATAAGTTAGTATAAGTGGATATTTATTGACCAAGCTACTTATATGGGGACCACTGACTATCAAATCACACAGTCATCATTCCACTGACTTATTACTGTTTCTGTATGTCCAACAAAAGTGTTTCCCCAGTTTGACGATGGATCACTGAGATTACGAATGTGGTGATGAAGCCTCATTTATTTGAATAGTTGGTCTTGCGTTATTATACTTCCAAGTTTCTCTAGAAAATAGTATATATTTAGATGTTAAAGAATCATTTTTGCACTTAAACATGTAAACAGTCATGTGATTTCTACCCAAAGAAAACAACAACAAAAAAATAGCCAAATTAATAAACAGTTAAAACCACAAAAGGGAGAAATAATTCATATTTGCACAACACACACAATTGTACTGGTTCTTCACTTTTTGTTTTCCTCTGCCCTGTCTGTGGTTGCGCGATTCACTATATAACCACATCAGAAGTTGGACGACAGTGTCCATCTCCTCTTAAGGATTCGCCCCTTTTTTCCCCCATATTTTCGCCTAGAATGACATACCCAAATCTAACTGCCTGTAGCTCAGGACATGAAGCAAGGACATGCATATTCTTTATACCATTTGAAAATAAACACTTTGACGTTTGTGGAAATTAATGTAGGAATATAATACATTAGATCTGGTAAAATATAATACAAAGAAAAAAAAACATGCTTTTTCAAAAAATGTTGTTTCATCTTTGAAATGCAAGAGAGGCCATTCATTATATGACTTAGGAGTCTAGGTACAATTCAGATTTTGGCCACTAGATGGCAGCAGTGTGTGCGTGACGTTTTAGACTGATCCAATGCACCATTGTATTACTGTTCAAAATGTCTTCCCAAATGTGCCTAATTGGTTTATTGATACATTTAAGTACATAACTGTGCACTCTCCTCAATAGCATGGTATTATTTCACTGTAATAGCTAATGTAAATTGGACAGTGCAGTTAGATTAACAAGAATTAAAGTTTTCTACCCATATAAGACATGTCTATGTCCTGGAAAGTTTGCTTTTACTTACAACTGTCATGCTAATCACATTAGTGCACATTAGCTCAACTGTCCCGGTATAGGGACACTGGTCCTGTAGAGGTTTTTAAGAGCTGTGGCAGAGACCAAATAGCTCTTTCTCCCATGCCCCTTTCCCTTGATGTTGCTTCTGTGTGTCATGTATTTTCACAATTCACTGTAAAACCATATCAGAAGTTGACTGAATACCTTTCCTAGCCTTGGATGGTGCTTCTATGTGCATGTACTGCTGTTTGTAACATGTTTATCCATCCCATTTCCTCTTGAGTAGTGTGTCCCATTGATACTGTTTTGTCAGTGGGATCAAACGTTTGGTACCTGCACTGTCGGTCTGTTTCTGCTTTAGATGTAGATAGAAATAGATTGCACGTAACAGACCAACTCACTTCTTCCACGTCCAAGCGAGCTGATTCGTATATACGTTTAATTTCTATCTTCAACTTTGTGAGCATTCCACAATCTATGAGTAGGCCCATACTAAGTTTATCTTAACCACCCTGTCTGCTGCTAGAACCACTCTTCTACTCTGAAAAAGATGTGTTAATTTTATATTTGGTGGGATAACTTCACGTTTGCCTTTTCTGTTTGTAACACCTCTAAGTGGGAAAACTACAATGCAAGTACCCATTCCTATAGGATATGCCTGTTCTATCCTTCCCCAGCCGTTCCCAAGACATTCTCCTTTGACATTGTTGCCAATCTTCTGACTGAAAGGAAAATCCTTTAATAAAAGGTTATTTAGTGTTAAACTTCATTGTAATGCACTGTTTCTGAAGCCTGTGCTGAACCAATAAATGTGTGGAAAAATAACATGTATTTGGTCTATATTTTTATTATGGAAATCTAAGGACACTGGTTTAGTAGGCCTCTCAGTGGCACACCTGTGCAGCCAGCCAGGACGTGACGTGTTTTTCCGTCCAATTTTTTTTTTGTCAAGTATCGTAACTTCACTGTGACTTTACAGTTGGCGTGTTAGAATGGAAAAGCGCTCTCATATCGCGTTCAAAACAACTGGGAAATCTGAAATCTCCGAATTCAACTGGGAACTCGGGGGGGGGGGGTATTTTGGAATGGTCAAACTCGGAAACTTGTGGTTTTACAGTTGTCTTGATATCCTGATAGGAAACAAATACATAGCGAAGTTAGTTTAACGGATAACTTGTTCTGTCATAATGAAAAAAAAATCTAAAGGAAATGGGAGGTAAGAATGTTACATGTTACATTTCATTAAGTTACCTTAGTCCTTACACTTCCTTTGCAACAGAAACTAGTCAGCAGCAAAGCTAGACAGTCTTGGCGTGTCAAATCTGGGTTTGTTAGAGAATTAGCTAGTCATATCACACCGATGTGTAAACTGCTGGGTAACACCAACCTAGTTAGCTAGATGTTATTGTCGGGAGTTTGAATAACGTATATAGCCAAGTTATCATTACTCATGATTGTGTATTTATTCCTTGTTATTAGATATGTTTCTATTGATCTTTTTTTGTTATCTGCATTGTTGGGAAGGGCCCTAAGTAACGTGTCATTGTTAAGTCCACACCTGTTTACGAAATGTGAGATTTTGTTTTTTTAACAAGTCGACACTATTTGGTTGCTAGAGTACAGTAGCAAGCTAGCAACATATACATGTTTTGCTTTCTAGACGATTTAATAAATTGTTTCAGAATGACTTTATACAAAAAAATGACGAGTGAGACAAATTGCTTTGTGGACATAAGTATATTAAGCAAATGGACAGGCAGGTCGACAGTCAGATGCCGCGTTCAAAACAAGTCGGAACTCGGAAATCTCTGACTTCAGTGTGTTTTAGACAACCTAGGAACAAGCATATACGCTCTGTTCCTAGAAGACAACTGGGAACTCGTAAAAATACGAACTCAGACTGGGAAAAATATTTTTGAACGGTCATCCAACTTGGAATTCCAAGTCAGAAACGCGAACATCTTTGTAGAGCTCCGACTTTCCGACCTGAATATAAAGGATGTCAGATTTGGACCTCTTTTTCTCTCTCTCTCTCGTTACCATTTGTCTTGAAAGCACCATTGATATCCTGATAGGAAACAAATAACATAGCAAGGTTAGTGTTTAACGGACAACTTGTTTTGTCATAATGAAACAAAATACGATCTAATGGAAATGGGAGGTAAGAAACGAGTTAGCTGCATTTCATTAAGTTACCTTAGTCCTTACACTTCCTGTGCAACAGAAGCTAGACTGTTAGCTTGTTAGAAAGCTAGCTAGTTTACCACTAGGTCAAGGTTCCCCAACTGGCTTCCTGCGGGTGGTTTTATTTGCCCCCCCCCCCCAAAAAAAAAAAATTGTTTTCATTGTTGGACATAAGACTTAAAACACCAGGAAATCAACTTCAATTAATTTTAATTCAAATAATCTGTTCCAGTGAAATTGACGAGTGAGACAAATTGCTTTGTGAACATGCATATTGACTTAATGCAAATGGACACGTCGACTTGTGTGTGACTGTCTATTCCTGTCAGATACTCTGTATGTTCATAGAAGACAACTGGGAACTCGTAAAAATACGAACTCAGACTGGGAGAAATCATTTGTAAAGGTCGTCCAACTTGGAATTCCAAGTCGGAAACTCGGAACATCTTTCGAAAGCTCTGACTTTCCGACCTGAAGATCAAATCAAATATTATTTGTCACGTGCGCCGAATACAACAGGTGTAGTAGACCTTACAGTGAAATGCTTACTTACAGTCTCTAACCAATACTGCAAAAAAGTATTATGTGAACAATAGGTAAGTAAAGAAATAAAACAACAGTAAAAAGACAGGCTATATACCGTGGCGAGGCTACATACAGACACCGGTTAGTCAGGCTGATTGAGGTAGTATGTACATGTAGATATGGTTAAAGTGACTGCATATATGATGAACATAAAGTAGCAGCAGCGTAAAAGAGGGGTTGGGGGGAGCAATGCAAATAGCCCGGTTAGCCAATGTGTGGGAGCACTGGTTGGTCGGGCCAATTGAGGTAGTATGTACTTGAATGTATAGTTAAATTGACTGTGCATACATGATCAACAGAGAGTAGTGAAACGCTAGCTTAGTTGGTGGTGCGCGGTAAATAGTGTTTCAATCGCTGCTCTGCAAGGGCCGCGGATTTTGTGGAGCGATGGGTAACGATGCTTCGAGGGGTGACTGTTGTTGATGTGTGCAGAGGGTTCTCTGGTTCGCGCCCGGGTATGGGCGAGGGGACGGTCTAAAGTTATACTGTTACATTGATGCTGTTGACCCGGATCACTGGTTGCTGCGGAAAAGGAAGAGGTCAAAGGGGGGGTGAGTGTAACGGATGTGAAACGCTAGCTTAGTTGGTGGTGCGCGCTAAATAGTGTTTCAATCGGTGACGTCACTTGCTCTGAGACCTGCTCTGCAAGGGCCGCGGCTTTTGTGGCGCGATGGGAAACGATGCTTCGAGGGGTGACTGTTGTTGATGTGTGCAGAGGGTTCCCTGGTTCGCGCCCGGGTATGGGCGAGGGGACGGTCTAAAGTTATACTGTTACAGTAGCAGCAGCGTAAAAGAGGGGTTGGAGGGAGCACAATGCAAACAGATCGGTTAGCCAATGTGCGGGAGCACTGGTTGTTTGGCCCAATTGAGGTAGTATGTACATTAATGTATAGTTAAAGTGATTATGCATATTAGAGGTCGACCGATTAAGATTTTTCAACACCGATACCGATTATTGGAGGACCAAAAAAAAAAGCAGATACCGATTAATCTGCAGATAAAAAAATAAAAGATAAAAAAAGTATTTATTTGTAATCGATTTCCGATTGTTATGAAAACTTTAAATCTCCCCTAATTAGTTGCCCATTCCGATAATTCTAAAATCGATTAAATAAAAAAAACTAAACACAATACCCAATAAAGACAAAGCGAAAACAGGTTTTTAGAATATTTTTCAAATACCTTATTTCCGTAAATATTCAGACCCTTTGCTATAAGACTCAATTTAGCTCCTGTGCATCCTGAGTCCATTGATTATTCTTGAGATGTTGGATAAGATTTGGTATGGCACACAGCTGTCTATATAGGGTCCCAGAGTTGACAGTGCATGTCAGAGCAAAAACCAAGCACAATGAGGTCGAAGGAATTGTCCGTAGAGCTCCGAGACAGGATTTTGTCGAGGCACCGATCTAGGGAAGGGTACCAAAAAATGTCTGCAGCCTTGAAGGTCCCAAAGAACACAGTGGCCTCCATCATTCTTAAATGGAAGAAGTTTGGAACCACCAAGACAATTCCTAGAGCTGGCCGCTCGGCCAAACTGAACAATCTGGGGAGAATGGCTTTGGTCGGGGGTGACCAAGAAGCCGCTGGCCACTCTGACAGAGCTTCAGAGTTCCTCTGTGGAGATGGGAGAACCTTCCAGAAGGACAACCATCTCTGCGGCACTCCACCAATTAGGCCTTTATGGTAGAGTGGCCACTCCTCAGTAAAAGGCACATGACAGCCCGTTTGGAGTTTGCCTAAAGGCATCTCAGACTATGAGAAACAAGATTATCTGGTCTGATGAAACCAAGATTGAACTCTTTTGCTTGAAAGCCAAGCGTCACATCTGGAGGAAACCTGGAACCATCCCTACGGTGAATATGCTGGTGGCAGCATCATGCTGTGGGGATGTTTTTCAACGGCAGGGCTGGGAGACTAGTCAGGATTGAGGGAAAGATGAACAGAGCAAAGTACATAGAAATCCTTGAGGATCAAATTTTATTTGTCACATGCGCCGAATACAACATGTGAAATGATTACTTACTACAAGCCCTTAACCAACAATGCCATTTTATGAAAAAAAAGTGTTAAGTATTTACTAAAATAAACTGAAAAAATAAATAATAATAATTAAGGAGCAACAATAGAATAACAGTATTGAAGCTATATACAGGGGATACTGGTACGGAGTCAATGTGCGGGGACACCGGTTAGTCCAGGTAATTGAGGTAATGTGTACATGTAGGTAGAGGTAAAGTGACTGCATGAATAATAAACAGAGTAGCAGCAGCGTAAAAATGGGGGTGGGGGAAGGACAATGCAAATAGTCCGGTTAGCCATTTGATTAGCTATTCAGGAGTCTTATGACTTGGGGGTAGATGCTGTTAAGAAGCCTTTTGGACCTAACTTGGCGCTCCGGTACCACTTGCCGTGTGGTAGCAGACAGAACAGTCTATGACTAGGGTGGCTGGAGTCTTTGGCAATGTTTTGGGCCTTCCTCTGACACCGCCTGGTATAGAGGTTCTGGATGTAAGGAATATTGGCCCCAATGACGTACTGGGCCGTATGCACTACCCTCTGTAGCGTCTTGCAGTCAGATGCCAAACAGTTACCATACCAGGCGGTGATGCAATCAGTCAGGATGCGCTCAATGGTGCAGCTGTCAAACTTTTTGAGGATCTGGGAACCCATGCCAAATCTCTTCAGTCTCCTGGGGGGAAATAGGCATTGTTGTGCCCTCTTCACACCTGTCTTGGTGTGTTTGGACCATTCTAGTTTGTTGGTGATGTGGACACCAAGGATCTTGAAGCTCTCAACCTGCTTCACTACAGCCCCGTCGATGAGAATGGGGGCGTGCTCGGTCCTCCTTTTCTAGTAGTCCACAATCATCTCCTTAGTCTTGGTTACGTTGAGGGAGAGGTTGTTATCCTGGCACCACACTGCCAGGTCTCTGACCTCCCTATAGGCTGTCTCATTGTTGTCAGTGATCAGGCCTACCACTGTTGTGTTGTTGGCAAACTTAATGATGGTGTTGGAGTCGTGCTTGGCCATGCAGTCATGGGTGAACAGGGAGTACAGGAGGGGACTGGCCCCCGTGTTGAGGATCAGCGTGGCAGAAGTGTTGTTACCTACCCTTACCAACTGGGGGGGGGCAACCTGTCAGGAAGTCCAGGATCCAGTTGCAGGGGGAGGTGTTTAGTCCCAGGGTCCATATCTTAGTGATGAGCTTTGAGGGTACTATGGTGTTGAACGCTGAGCTGTAGTCAATGAATAGCATTCTCACGTAGGCGTTCCTTTTGTCCAGGTGGGAAAGGGCAGTGTGGCGTGCAATAGAGATTGCATCATCTGTGGATCTGTTGGGCACTATGCAAATTGGAGTGGGTCTAGGGTTTCAGGGATAATGGTGTTGATGTGAGCCATGACCAGCCTTTCAAAGCACTTCATGGCTACCGATGTGAGTGCTACGGGTCGGTAGTCATTTAGGCAGGTTACCTTGGTCTTCTTGAGCACAGGGACTATGGTGTTCTGCTTAAAATATGTTGGTATTACAGACTCGGTCAGGGACAGGTTGAAAATGTCAGTGAAGACACTTGCCAGTTGGTCAGCGCATGCTTGGAGTACACGTCCTGATAATCCGTCTGGCACTGCGGCCTTGTGAATGTTGACCTGTTTCAAGGTCTTGCTCACATCGGCTGCAGAGAGCCTGATCACACAGTCGCCCGGAACAGCTGATGCTCTCATGCATGCTTCAGTGTTGCTTGCCTCGAAGCGAGCATAGAAGCTATTTAGCTCGTAATCTCTTCGAGAGAGGACTCCGACTGGGGCGAAGGTTCACCTTCCAACAGGACAACGACCCTAAGCACACAGCCAAGACAGCGCTTTAGTCCCTTCGGGACAAGTCTCTAAATGTCCTTGAGCCTTGAGTGGCCCAGCCAGAGCCCAGACTTGAACCCCATCGAACATCTCTGGAGAGACCTGAAAATAGCTGTGCTGTGACACTCCCCATTCAACCTGACAGAGCTTGAGAGGGTCTGCAGAGAAGAATAGGAGAAACTCCCCAAATAAAGGTGTGCCAAGCTTTTAGAGAATAAGACTCGAGATTGTAATCGCTGCCAGAGGTGCATCAACGAAGTACTGAAATAAGGGTCTGAATACTTATGTAAATGTGATTCTTCAGTTTTATTTTATACATTTACTAACATTTCTAAAAACCTGTTTTGCTTTGTCATTGTCTTTTTACACAATTTGTTACTTTACAGTCTTATTAGTTTTTGCTGAAATATCATATTTACTTAAGTATTCAGACCCTTTACTCAGTACTTTGTTGATACACCTTTGGCAGCGATTGAATTATTATTTTTATATATACAGTGGGGGGGAAAAGTATTTAGTCAGCCACCAATTGTGCAAGTTCTCCCACTTAAAAATATGAGAGTGGCCTGTAATTTTCATCATAGGTGCACTTCAACTATGACAGACAAAATGAGAAAAAAAATCCAGAAAATCACATTGTAGGATTTTTTATGAATATGTTTTGCTTTGTCATTATGGGTTATTGGTTATTGATTGAGCAAAAATAACTATTTAGTCATTTTTAGAATAAGGCTGTAACATAACAAAATGTGGAAAAAGTCAAGGGGTCTGAATACTTTCCGAATGCACTGTAGGATGATCCTTGCCTAGAATACAGTATATACATATGAACTTGGTAAAACAGTATGTAATCATTATTAAAGTTAGTTTTCAATGATTATGTACATAGGGCAGCAGTCTATAAGGTGGAGTGTAGAGTACTGGTTAGTAGCTGGCTAGTAACAGTGACTAAGTTCAGAGCAGGGTACTGGGCGGAGGCCAGCTGGCCCGCAAAAAAACAGTCTATGACGGTTGTAGCTAGCGCACAATTGGCCCAGTGTCGTCCTGGTTTGCCCGTCATTGTAAATAAGAATTTGTTCTTAACTGACTTGGCTAGTTAAATAAAATTCAAAGGGCAAGTTTCTCTTTCCGTTGTATGCATTATTTCTTGTTTATGTTTAATTGACTCAAACAAAGCATAATGCTTTTTATGGAAATTACTTCTCGATTGACTTTTGTCTTGTCTTTTTTTGCAGATCAATTGCAGACTACTTCTCTACGAAAAGCATTACTGGTGGATGTAAGATCTTGAGAACTGATGAAACAACACTGAACTTGTTATGAGACTATATCCACACACACACACACTGAAATATTGTAGTTAAACCCAAGTGATTTGACTCCACACACAGATGACTGTGGCACCTGCTGCTTTGTGTGACTGCCATAGGAGCTGCCCCATGCTAATGTAAAGGAGTGAGATCGTATTATATAGAAGGATGAGTAGCCTTAGACAGTACTTCACCAATGCGGGTGAGAAACAGAGTTTGTATTGAGTTGGGGCATGGAGCACTAACACTCTACAGCATAATGCTTCATCGTTGGATCATTTGACGCTATGCTAACGCTAACCTTTGAACTGGGTCAAAACCCTTGCTGCTACAGTGTAGTGTGGGTGTGTCTGTTTTTCTCTGTCTCTCTGGCTGTGTTTTACTCTGTCTGTGTGGATTTTGTTTGACCACTCGGCACAATAACCACAACTAACTCTATAGCCTACAGGGTTATTCTAAGCTCGACCTCAAAACTATCACTCACTCACTTGCCCTGGATTCTGAAAAGTTGTAGGTTTGTCACAATACCAGTATCGCAATATTCAGAAGTATCGTGGCAAGGAAACAAATCATGAAGCAGATTTCTTGAGGAAAACAGTCCTAATGTTAGAAACAAACAGCATTATCAAATCGAGATGTATTTCTAAAGCCCATTTCAGACATGGAATGCAAAACAATAACTGAAATATTTACTACACAACAAACATAAGAGAATAAAAAAAACTACAGAATAACAATAACTGAACTACTCAAAATCATCTTAAGGAAAAGCAAAGCTAAAAAGGTGTGTTTTTAAGATCTCTTTTTAATGTGTCCACAGTTTCAGCCCCCCCTCAGGTTCTCTGGCAGGCTATTCCAGAGGCTGGGGGCATAATAACTAAAAGCTGCCTCTCCATGCCTCTTGGTCCAAGGCTTTGGGATCGTTGAAAGGCCAGTCCCAGAGGGACCTAATGGGTGCATTACTTGGTATGTATTTGTGTGCACAACCTTGGATTGATTTAAAAACAGACAGATTCTCTCTGTGCTTTTGCTCCAACAATAAGTACCTCAGTCTTGTCTTGATTTAGCTGGAGGACGTTGTGAGCCATCCAAGTATTTAAATCACAAATACAGTCTAATAATTTATCCGTGAAGCTAAAATCCTCTGGTGACACAAATTTTAAGTTGTGTATGGTCTGCGTAGCACTGAAGATGCTTTCTGTTAATGCTGCTAAGGAGTAACATATAGAAACTGAACCATACCGGACCCAAAATCAAACCTTGTGGAATGCCACATGTGGTATGTATTTTCTCTAGGTTATGTTCACCAAGGGTGACAACAAACTCTCCACTGGTGAAGTAGGTCCCAAACCACTTTAGAACTGAACTGGCGAGGCTAACTCACCTCTCCAGTCTTTCCAGAAGGACATCATGGTCAACAGTGTTGAATGCAGCACTTAAATCCAAGAGTACAAGGACAGAGAGCTGTTTGACATCTGTTGGCTCTATGATCATTTACTACTTTAACTAATGCTGTCTCTACTGTGGTGGGCCGGAAAACCAGATTTGGATTTTTGTTTAAATACAGTTGGCACTGAAAAAGTAATTTACTTGTTTGAAACAAATTTATCCAGAATTTTGCTTAAGAATGTAAGGTTGTAGATTGGCCGAAAATTGTTAAGAACTGTTGAATCTAGATAATTTTTTAGTGCAGAGGGGAAAGTGCCTGTGAACAGGGAGTGATTAACAATAGCTTGCACTTCTTCAGATATGCTATTAAAAACTATTTTGAAGAAGGTGGTGGGGATAGGATCCAGAAGGCAGGTAGAAGGCAGGTAGAAGGTGGTGGGGATAGGATCCAGAAGGCAGGTAGAAGGTGGTGGGGATAGGATCCAGAAGGCAGGTAGAAGGTGGTGGGGATAGGATCCAGAAGGCAGGTAGAAGGTGGTGGGGATAGGATCCAGAAGGCAGGTAGAAGGTGGTGGGGATAGGATCCAGAAGGCAGGTAGAAGGTGGTGGGGATAGGATCCAGAAGGCAGGTAGAAGGTGGTGGGGATAGGATCCAGAAGGCAGGTAGAAGGCAGGTAGAAGGTGGTGGGGATAGGATCCAGAAGGCAGGTAGAAGGTGGTGGGGATAGGATCCAGAAGGCAGGTAGAAGGTGGTGGGGATAGGATCCAGAAGGCAGGTAGAAGGCAGGTAGAAGGTGGTGGGGATAGGATCCAGAAGGCAGGTAGAAGGTTAAGTTGTGATATCACTTTCCCGAGCATGTCTGTGTCCACCAGGGAAAATACATCCCTAGTGCCTTTGCGTAGTAGACTAGGGCACATATCAAACATTTCATCATGTCTAGCTTGACTGATACCCAACCTAATGTTTGTTATCTTATCTCTGAAATATGCCGCAAACTCATCACATTTAGATGTGGAGAAAAGTCCACATAAAATGTGAGGGATAGGATTTATCAGGCCATCAATGGTTGAGAAGAGCACTAGAATTACTCTGATTATTAGTGATCAAGTTAGAAAAATAAGTCAGTTTGGCCTTTCTAATTGTCTTGTTATATAGTGCATTCTGAAAGTATTCAGACCCCTTGACTTTGCCACATGTTGTTACGTTACAGCCTTATTCTAAAACGGATTAAATAAAATAAAAATTCAGTCTACACACCATACCCCATAATAACAAAGCGAAAAAAGGTTTTTAGAAATGTTTGCACATTTATTAAAAATGAAAAACAGATACCTTATTTACACAAGTATTCAGACCCTTTGCTATGAGACTCGAAATTGAGCTCAGGTGCATCCTGTTTCCAATGATCATCCTTGAGATGTTTCTACAACTTGATTGGAGTCCACCTGTGGTAAATTCAATTGATTTGACATGATTTGGAAAGGCACACATCTGTCTATATAAGGTCCCAGAGTTGACGGTGCATATCAAAGCAGAAACCAAGCCATGAGGTCGAAGGAATTGTCCTTAGACCTCCGACAGGATTGTGTCGAGGCACAGATCTGGGGAAGGGTACCAAAACATTTCTGCAGCATTGCAGGTCCCCAATAACACAGTGGCCTCCATCATTCTTAAATGGAAGAAGTTTGGAACCACCAAGACTCTTCCTGGGCCTGGCCACTTGGCCAAACTGAGCAATTGCGGGAGAAGAGCCTTGGTCAGGGAGGTGACCAAGAACCCTATGGTCACTCTGACAGAGCTCCAGAGTTCCGTGGAGATGGGAGAACCTTCCAGAACGACAACCATCTCTGCGGCACTCCACCAATCAGGCCTTTGTGGTAGAGTGGCCAGACGGAAGCCACTCCTCAGTAAAAGGCACATGACAGCCTGCTTGGAGTTTGCCTAACGGCATCTCAGACCATGAGAAACAAGATTATCTGGTCTCATGAAACCAAGATCAAACTCTTCGGCCTGAATGCCAATTCTCACATCTGGAGGAAACCTGGCACCATACCTATGGTGAAGCATGATGGTGGCAGCGTCATGATGTGGTGATGTTTTTCAGGGCAAGGATTGGAATACTAGTCAGGATAGAGGGAAGGAGGAACGGAGAAAAGTACAGAGAGATCCTTGTTGAAAACCTGCTCCAGAGCGCTCAGGACCTCAGACAGGGGCGAAGGTTCACCTTCCAATAGGACAATGACCCTAAACACACAGCTAAGACAACGCAGGAGTGTCTTCAGAACAAGTCTCTTAATGTCCTTGAGTGGCCCAGCCAGAGCCCGGACTTTAACCTGATCGAACATCTCTGGAGCGACCTGAAAATAGCTGTGCAGCGACATTCCCCATCCAACCCGACAGAGCTTGAGAGGATCTGCAGAGAAGAATGGGAGAAACTCCCCAAATACAGGTGCGTCAAGTTTGTAGCGTCATACCCAAGAAGACTCAAGGCTGTAATCGCTGCCAATGCTGCTTCATTAAAGTACTGAGTAAAGGGTCTGAATACTTATGTAAATGTGATATTTCCATATTTTTTTAAATATAAATTTGGAACAATTTCTAAATACCTGTTTTGCTTTGTCATTATGGGGTATTGTGTGTAACTATTTAATCCATTTTAGAATGAGGCTGTAACATAACAAAATGTGGAACACGTCAAGGGGTCTGAATACTTTCCGAAAGCATTATATGCCAAGTTGCTCTCGGAATATCTTAATGGACCTGCAACTTTGACTTTCTCCACTTCCGATCTGCCTTTCTGCAATTTCTCCTTCATTTATTAGTTTCCTCAGTCTCCATTTGGATGTGGCCTTTGTCAACTTTACTGGAACTATGGCATCAATGGTTACCCTTCATTTGTTATTAAAGTTATCAACTCAATCATCACAAGAGGAAGGCAGAATAGGTGGTGGAGTAGTTATTGTTCATACACTCCATAGTGTTTCTTAATGTGTTCAGTATTACCCTGTGCTATGGGCAACAAGGTAGTAATGAACACACAGTGGTGATCAGATAAAGCAACATAAACAATACAGGATATGTAAATAGAAAGCCTCTTGGTAATAACCAGGTCCAGAGAATGGCTGTGCTTATGGGTGGGCCAAGTAACATGTTGGATAAATAATAATAATAATATATGCCATTTAGCTGACGCTTTTATCCAAAGCGACATCATGTTGGATAAAGTCCATAGAGCTGGATAAAGTCAAAGCTGACTCTTAAATGATCTTTGTCAACATGAATATAACATCTCCCAACACAATGACAAAAGTATAGCATGATGCTGAAAAGACCCAAAGTATCCAAATGAAATGTCCTTACAGCTGAGAGAATTAGCAAAAATAGTGTCTGCCCCCCACCCTTTTTCCCTTTTCTGATAGAGTATGAACATCTTTAGCCCCGGGGGGCTTCAATAAGAGTGGCTCGACAGTCTGAAGACAGCCATGTTTCAGTGAGAAACATGCAATGACATTTGCAGTCAGTAATGAGGTTTTTACTAGTGATTGCTCTTACATTTAAAAGTGACATTCAATGAGTGTGGGCGTCTGCCTAGAAGTAACCAGACCTATCAACGTTACAACCACGTTTTTTGACAGTCTCCAATCTATCAGAATGGTAGATGACAGAAGGTGGAGTTAAAGAAACATAAATTAGCTCACACAATAACCATAGTGACATTTCTACAGGAGCTGATATGCTTTCTGAGTTCTATGTTGCTTATTCTGACAGGGAGAACTGGAGCACTGCCAGACCTGTCTGTCAGTCTGTAAAACAGTTTGCCATGTTGTTGGAAATAATCCTGGAACCCCTGCAGTTAGGGTGAATCCTGTCTCTTTTAAAAAGTCTTGGTTGCTCCCACAGCAAATCAAAGTTGTCATAAAAAGAGACATTCCTGTCGTTGCAAAGTTTCTTCAGGTACTCGTTTAGGGCAAAGAGTCGTCTGAAACATCCTGAAGCCCTTCTGTAGCACGGGAGGGGGCCAGAGATAATTATGCTCTTCCCTGTGCCAGCGAGGGCTTTAAAAAATGTTTGTAGTCCTTCCTCAGATCGCCGAAAACTAAGGTTGTTAAAACCTACGTCAGTGACGATGGTGTCAAAATTGGAGTAGTTGGCCATAACCGTGTGCAGAAGAGATATCATGGACACAGCCTTCTGGATGACAGACCGTAGGCACGCCAAAATCTCTCACCATCGAGCTGACAATCTAGAGTCACATTTGTTTAATCTGCAAGCTGTAGCACCCACAATTTAACCTTAAAGTAGGATAATATAGGGCTATAGAGTTCAGTCTAATTTGTGTTTTATTTTTTGCCATGGAAAATCAGGTATCGTAGTATCGCGATCCTGGTATTGTGACAACCCTAATATGTTGTTGCCCATCGTATGGTGGTGGGCCAAGAAATGCTTTGGGGCTGTTAACCTGCATTAATACAGTGTGCATTTTCCCTTTGAGCAAGCTTGCTGTGAAATGGGAGGTGATGGTTCCTCCGTATGGTGCTGGATCATGTCTCTGTTGATCTATGTGCTCACACCTGTATCCCTTCTCCACCTGTGTTTGCAGTCAAAGATGTCATCCCTTTGGGGTCTCCTCGTCCTGAACCCTCACCGGCCCTCTCCTCCATCCAGGAGACCGAGATGAAACCCTCTCAGCCCCCCGGACACCTGTCCAACCCCAACACTTACCCCCTGCCCAAACTCAGGGCGAAGACCGCTCCTGGCCTGCCTCCTCCCCCTCCCCACCTGCCAGGGGTACACCACCGAGCCTCCCGGGTTGGAGTTGGGGGTGAAGCCAAGGATGGCCCGGCCAACTTTACAAACACCCTAATCAGGAAAACCCAGCATTCCCACAGCCCTGTGACCCCTGACCCCTATAGGGGCAAGAACTTTAACACTTGGGGTGGTATGGGAAGGGACAACCCACTGTCACCCTCCTCCCTTCCCCCATGCAGAATCAGTGCCCCCAGCAGAAGGAGGGACTATGGAGTGGTGCTGAGGGAAGACATGAACAAGAAACTCAAGGTAGAGTTTCATTTGAGTTTGTTCTCTTTTCTCTGATCACATCCCTATTAGGGTTGGGGTCAATTCCAGTCAATTCAGGAAGTACACTGTCATTCCCATTCCAACTCTCTTCAATGCTTTTCAGTGGGGAAAACACTGGTTGCAACACTCACTCCCGAGTTCCACACTGCCCCTGGCAGAAATGCCAGGACAAGAACTGTTCGTCAGGAGCTTCATGAAATGGGTTTCTTAACGCTACAGCATACAATGACATTCTAGACGATTCTGTGCCTCCAACTTTGTGGTAACAGTTTGGGGAAGGCCCTTTCCTGTGTCAGCATGACAATGCCCCCGTGCACAAAGCAAGGTCCACACAGAAATGGTTTGTCAAGATCGTTGTGGAATAACTTGACTAGCCTGCACAGAGCCCTGACCTAAACCCCATTGAACACCTTTGGGATGAATTGGAACGCCGACTGCGAGCCAGGCCTAATCGCCCAACATCAGTGCCCGACCTCACTAAGGCTCTTGCGGCTGAATGGAAGCAAGTCCCTGCAGAAATGTTCCAACATCTAGTGGAAAGACTTCCCAGAAGAGTGGAGGCTGTTATAGCAGCAAAGGGGGACCAACTCCATATTAATGCCCATGATTTTGGAATGAGATGTTCGACGAGCAGGTCTCTACATACCTTTGAACATGTATTGTACTTCATTGATCCTGAAAGTCTGTGTCCTAAGCAGATACGAACAAATAGAATATAATCTAAACTGTCTCACTCTCACCTCTCACAGGCACGTCAATAATGACAATTCAATGTTGTTGATATTTGGTTCTCTTCTGTTTTCGGTCTTTCCACAGAGTCGTGATTCCCTGGACCACAGAGGAACCACTCCCTCTAACAAGCAGTTTACTCCAGGTACAAATTAGACCTACTAACTTGTATGTAAATAACAAGCCCATCATAGACCTATTTTAGAATCCTGAACCCTTGTAAAATGAGTCTATAAACACATCAATAGGTTAACATCTCCAAATGATAAGTTTCAGTGTTGTTCTTTTTGTACAGTAACAATGCTGATGCAGACATGTATAGTAGTTTCTGATGCCCCTTCTGCCATTTGACTAATGATTTGTTGAGAGTAGTATACTATGCAAATTCAGGCTAATTTTGCATGAAGTGCACTTTTATCTAGTTATCTAGTGGGCCTCTCTGTTATGTGTGCTAAAGCGCTTGAAAAGGGGGTTATCACAATTGACTTCACAATTAATGTAATATTTTGTCATTTGTTGAGGGGCCTTGTAAAAACCCACACTCGTTCTCTAGTATTTTATTTGTTGAACTTTATATGAAATATTGTATTTACTGTGAATGTTGATTGATGTTTCCCACCAGGAGGCACCAGATCCATGTCTCTGAAGAGACTCAGACACCCAGACTTGGAGGAGAGAAACAGAGGAAGAGGAGAGGACATGGCTAAAAAGAGACTTCATCCAGAGGACGATATCCCAGACCCTATCAGTACCTGTTGCCCACCCGATGGAACAGCCAGGTGAGGGGGTAAACATTTAATTCAATGCAACTTTATTTGTCCCCTTCAGCAATTACTATTAGGGCTAACTTTGTATGCCATGTAGTAGCTGGAAATGACTACAGAAAGATGGACGATGGAGTGAACCTTATATTTTGGCTTATGATAATTTAGATAATTGTGCTAACTAAGCTCATAAGGCCTTCTACAAGGATCAATGAATATAATATCATCAATTGAAAAGCCAGAAATGTTACTGATTGTGATCTCTGTAACGCCTGGTTTGTGATGGCTAAGTGCTCTGTTATGAATACATTTGATTTCATTTGACCCTTTACTCCTAGTTCTAAAATGTCCACCAACCCCAACCCATCCTACCTGAAGAAAGTCTTCATGAAGAACAATCTGAGCTCAAGTCCTACTCTAAGGTTGAAGGAGAGTCTCACCCCTAAGAAGACAGAGGAAGGGATGGAGGGAGACAGGAGTACTTTCCCAACCTATCCACTCTCCACACCCAAACCTGCGAGGAAGCGCTGCACCGCACATGGAAAGACACCATGCTGCAATAATGTGAGGGAGAACAGCAACCCTCAGGCCGGATACAGGGGAATGAATCACCAATCTGGCAACCCAGCCAACCTGCCAGTCACAATCCTTAGTAGAGGAGAATGTAGTAGAGCTAAAGAGACCAGAGAGCGAAAGAGTGGAGGAAGAGAACCGACAGTTCGCCCCGACGGGAGAACCCCCAAACCCGACTCAAAATCTCAGAGCTCGGACTCGAGCTGCCCTAGTTCTCGGTGCCATCACGCATTGGAAAAGAAGCGACACGTCTCTCGCCCACGGAGAACGTCTGCCTTGCCGGATGACCTGAATGACCTTTTCACCCCTGACCCCATAACCTCTAGCCTGTCTAGAGCAGCGATGACCTTTTCTCCCAGTCCCCAGAGAGGAGACAGGTCGCCCTCTGTGCACAACAAGGTTCCTCTGCCTGTTGTGTTGGCTACTGTCAGTGATGCTAGTATGGAACCGGGGTCCCCCTATGTAACAAGCCCTAGAGAAATCCCCCCAAAATCCCGCTCACAGCGAATCCCATGTCCCAAGATCTCTTCCTGTACGGACACTGCAATGGACCCCTGTAAGCTACTCCTGGACCCCAAAATCTACTCCTCCTTTGTAAGGCTGGAGTTGAGCAGGAATGACTTGACTAAACTAGAGACCGGCTTGTACAGAGCCATCACCAGCACTGTATCATCCTCAGGGAAGCCCTCATCCCCTCAGGATGTCGCCTCAGGACTGAAAACAAGATCTTCTGGTATTGCTTCAGCAGAGTTGGTGTCAACTATGAATGAGGATGAGAATGCCTACCTCAAGACTGAGTCCTCCGTTCTGAAAACTATCCCCCTCTCAGCCTCTGCAAAGTCCTCATCCTCATGGAAGGACAAGTCATTTAGCATGGAGACGGCAGACCTCAAAACCAGTCCCTTCTCAACCCTGGACCAACATGGACAAGGAAAGGAGGGTGAAGAGAGGAAGGAAGGAGACCAGAAGGTCCATAAGAGTTTATCGTTCCTTGAGGAAGGAGAACAAAGAAGCATCAAGAACAATTCCTGTAAGAGTCTGGAGGGGGACCCTGTGGATGTGGAGTTGAGCCTAGGCCTTGACCTGAGCCTGGGGCTAGAGTTGGCGCTATCCCAGACCAGCAGCAGCAGTGACGAGGACCAGCTGCCGTCCCTGCAGCAGATCCTGGACCGTACCGCCTGGCCTCCAGACACCCCAGAAGAAGGAACCATCCCTGCACCCAGCATCCCCATTGGGCTCCTACACCACAGCCAACCAGTAAGATGCAACTTTCTTAGGGCTGTGTCCCTATGGGTCGTGGTCAACAATGTTTTATTCACTTATTGTAATTTTCCAGTTTTGATGTAGGCCTAAATGGGGTCCAGTATAGCCACTATAACCAGTCTGTAAGGAGCTACTTTCTATAATGGCATTTACATGGTTTAGTTGTAACTTATTGTAGAAGGTTAGAAAGGTTCAAAGGACTAATTTGAAATGCCGTAAAACAGTGTGCAAGTCGTCTCTAACATGCTACAGTGTTTTACCTCAGTCTAAAAGGGTTGATAACGTTGATGTGATGTTTTCTCTGGCAGCCATCTTCATCTAAAGCCACCAGTTACAGGAACAACCTGGATGAGATGCTGAAGGAAAAGGAGAGCATTCAAAGGTATTACTTTATCATAAGTGACATTATAGTGCTATTTTCTCCATGTGGGTCTTGGAGATAGAGAAATCCCTGCATTGCTTTAAAATGACAACGTACCGTTTAAAAAATAAAATAAAATGTTTAACCAGGAAGGGCTCATTGAGATTTGAAATCTCTTTTTCAAGAGCGTCCTGGCCAAGATAGGCAGCACCAAGTCATTACACAATTACAGACAGACAACATGAAAAACTACAAGTAATCTAGTACAAACCATAGAATTCACAATATATATTCACAATATGTATATAACAAAATCATAAAACAGCAAATTCAAAAAAACATTGACAGGTCAGGGAATTAGTCTCAAAGTCCTTCATCAGTGATTTAAAAACACCAATCAGGACAAGTTCTTCCGGTTTAAAAGTATTTTGTAATGCGTTCCAAGACGATGGTGCAGAGTACATAAAAGCCCTTTTACCAAATTCAGTTCGGACATTTGGAACAGTTAGCAGGATAAAGTCCAGCGAACGAAGAGAGTACCCACCACATTTATGAACAATAAAAATGCCCAAATAAAATTGTAGTAAACCCAAAATGGCTTTGTAAATAAAAGTATACCAGTGACTGAGCCTACGAGTGACTAGAGAAGGCCAGCCAACCCTGGTATACAAAGTGCAGTGGTGCGTAAGGGTTTTGCAGTTTAAAATAAATCTCAATGCTCAATGGTAAAGGGTGTCAATTGATCTCAAACACTGAGTGGAAGCATTCATATATAAAATATCAACACAGTATAGTAAAGGCATACATGTAGCTTATACTAGCCTCCTGGCTTCGACAGAAAAACAGGCCTTATTCCTAAAATAAAATACCAACTCCAGCTTCAATTTTTTTGTAAGTTGTTGAATATGCAATTTAAAAGAGAGGCCATCATCAAGTAAAATTCCAAGATATTTATGAGGTTAGTCTCAATCTCATTGCCCTGACAGGTAGTAATAGGTGAAATGTTCAGAGATCTATTTCTTGCTTCAAAACACAAACACGATGGTGTTCGCCATTTTGCTCTATGACCCCCCACAAGTATCGTCTGAAGGTAACCTGTACCATTTTAAAAAAGGAATGGAAGGATGAAGGTAGATTTGTGCCTACCCCAAAAGGGCTTAAATATGTGTAAAGAATATATACATTGGGGAGAACAAGTATTTGAAACACTGCCGATTTTGCAGGTTTTCCTACTTACAAAGCATGTAATTTCTGTAATTTTTATCATAGGTACACTTCAACTGTGAGAGACGGAATCTAAAACAAAAATCCAGAAAATCACATTGTATGATTTTTAAGTAATTAATTAGCATTTTATTGCATGACATAAGTATTTGATACATCAGAAAAGCATAACTTAATATTTGGTACAGAAACCTTTGTTTGCAATTACAGAGATCATACATTTCCTGTAGTTCTTGACCAGGTTTGCACACACTGCATCAGGAATTTTGGCCAACTCCTGCATACAGACCTTCTCCAGACCCTTCAGGTTTCGGGGCTGTCACTGGGCAATACGGACTTTCAGCTCCCTCCAAAGATTTTCTATTGGGTTCAGGCCTGGAGACTGGCTAGGCCACTCCAGGACCTTGAGATGCTTCTTACGGAGCCACTCCTTAGTTGCCCTGGCTGTGTGTTTCGGGTCATTGTCATGCTGGAAGACCCAGCCACGACCCATCTTCAATGCTCTTACTGAGGGAGGTTGTTGGCCAAGAGCTCGCGATACATGGTCCCATCCATCCTCCCCTCAATACGGTGCAGTCGTCCTGTCCCCTTTACAGAAAAGCATCCCCAAAGAATGATGTTTCCACCTCCATGCTTCACTGTTGGGATGGTGTACTTGGGGTTGTACTCATCCTTCTTCTTCCTCCAAACACGGCGAGTGGAGTTTAGACCAAAAAGCTCTATTTTTGTCTCATCAGACCACATGACCTTCTCCCATTCCTCCTCTGGATCATCCAGATGGTCATTGGCAAACTTCAGAAGGGCCTGGACATGCGCTGGCTTGAGCAGGGGGACCTTGCGTGCGCTGCAGGATTTTAATCCATGACGGCGTAGTGTGTTACTAATGGTTTTCTTTGAGACTGTGGTCCCAGCTCTCTTCAGGTCATTGACCAGGTCATGCCGTGTAGTTCTGGGCTGATCCCTCACCTTCCTCATGATCATTGATGCCCCACGAGGTGAGATCTTGCATGGAGCCCCAGACCGAGGGTGATTGACCGTCATCTTGAACTTCCATTTTCTAATAATTGCGCCAACAGTTGTTGCCTTCTCACCAAGCTGCTTGCCTATTGTCCTGTAGCCCATCCCAGCCTTGTACAGGTGTACAATTTTATCCCTGATGTCCTTACACAGCTCTCTGGTCTTGGCCATTGTGGAGAGGTTGGAGTCTGTTTGATTGAGTGTGTGGACAGGTGTCTTTTATACAGGTAACGAGTTCAATCAGGTGCAGTTAATACAGGTAATGAGTGGAGAACAGGAGGGCTTCTTAAAGAAAAAGTAACAGGTCTGTGAGAGACGGAAATTCTTACTGGTTGGTAGGTGATCAAATACTTATATCATGCAATAAAATGCTAATTAATTACTTAAAAATCATACAATGTGATTTTCTGGATTTTTGTTTTAGATTCCGTCTCTCACAGTTGAAGTGTACCTATGATAAAAAAATTACAGACCTCTTACATGCTTTGTAAGTAGGAAAACCTGCAAAATCGGCAGTGTATCAAATACTTGTTCTTTCTTATGTCTCTAGATAGAGCAAACACTTCAAAACCTTGTTTCTCATGATTTAGTTTTTGACTGGCTTTTTTCCCATTTATGAATGTGTTTTTCAATGCGTTTCTCTGGGCTATAGTAGTAAAGGCCAAATTCAATATTTTATCAAATATATATATTTTGTTAGTTACCTAAAAATTCTAAATCAAATAGCTAAATGATCCATAGTATGACCACCTTAAAACAATTCCATATGTCAGCTGAGAACCCCCCAACGGCTTAGACTTTAAGAATTAAATGAGTTCTATGTCATAACAATGTGTGCTATGTCGTGGTTATTCTCCCCAGGTCTAAGGAGATGGAAGCCAAGCTGCATCTCTCCTGTAAGGAGAAACTGCTGAGATTGGCTGAGGAAGAGGAGGAGGAGAACATTGAGGAGGCTATCTCGCAGCAGCAAAAGTAACTGCACGCACACATGCACCCACACACATACACTTAAAACATACAGTACCAGTCAAAAGTTTGGGCTTTTTCTTTATTTTTACTATTTTCTACATTGTAAAATAATAGTGAAGACATCAATACTATGATATAACACATATGGAATCATGTAGTAACCAAAAAGTGTTTAAAAAAATCTAAATATATTTGACCATGAAGGCCTGATTCACACAGTCTCCTCTGAACAGTTGATGTTGAGATGTGTCTGTTACTTGAACTCTGTGAAACATTTATTAGGGCTGCAATTTCTGAGGCTGTTAACTCTAATGAACTTATCCTCTGCAGCAGAGGTAACTCTAATGAACTTATCCTCTGCAGCAGAGGTAACTCTAATGAACTTATCCTCTGCAGCAGAGGTAACTCTAATGAACTTATCCTCTGCAGCAGAGGTAACTCTAATGAACTTATCCTCCTGCAGCAGAGGTAACTCTAATGAACTTATCCTCCTGCAGCAGAGGTAACTCTAATGAACTTATCCTCCTGCAGCAGAGGTAACTCTAATGAACTTATCCTCTGCAGCAGAGGTAACTCTAATAAACTTATCCTCTGCAGCAGAAGTAACTCTAATGAACTTATCCTCTGCAGCAGAGGTAACTCTAATGAACTTATCCTCTGCAGCAGAGGTAACTCTAATGAACTTATCCTCTGCAGCAGAGTCTTCTTTTATCCTCTGCAGCAGAGGTAACTTTAAAGAATTATCCTCTGCAGCAGAGGTAACTATAAAATATATTTAGTTTTTTTAACACTGTTGCAGAGGTACATGATTCCATGAACTTATCCTCTGCAGCAGAGGTAACTTTGATGAACACTATTATCCTCTGCAGCAGAGGTAACTCTAATGAACTTATCCTCTGCAGCAGAGGTAACTCTAATGAACTTATCCTCTGCAGCAGAGTAACTCTAATGAACTTATCCTCTGCAGCAGAGGTAACTCAATGAACTTATCCTCTGCAGCAGAGGTAACTCTAATGAAATCCTCTGCAGCAGAGGTAACTCTAATGAACTTATCCTCTGCAGCAGAGGTAACTCTAACAACTTATCCTCTGCAGCAGAGGTTTGAACTTATCCTCTGCAGCAGAGGTAACTGTAATGAACTTATCCTCTGCAGCAGAAGTAACTCTAATGAACTTATCCTCTGCAGCAGAGGCAACTCTAATGAACTTATCCTCTGCAGCAGAGGTAACTCTAATGAACTTATCCTCTGCAGCAGAAGTAACTCTAATGAACTTATCCTCTGCAGCAGAGGTAACTCTAATGAACTTATCCTCTGCAGCAGAGGTAACTCTAATGAACTTATCCTCTGCAGCAGAGGTAACTCTAATGAACTTATCCTCTGCAGCAGAGGTAACTTGGGGTCTTCCTTTCCTACTACTTTAAAGAATCTCAAATGTTAAATATATATATTTTTTTTAACACTGTTGGTTACTACATGATTCCATGTGTTATTTCATAGTTTTGATGTCTTCACTATTATTCTACAATCTAGAAAATAGTACAAATAAAGTCAACCTAGTACTTTTGACTGGTACTGTACATCCATATAAACACAAAAGAGGAGCGTACAGAAAACAGAGTGCAGGTAGTCTAGAGGTTAACAGAGGTCGCTGGTTTGAATCCCTGAGCCGGGCAATGTGGGAAAATCTGCTGTTCTGTCCGTGAGCAAGGCACTTAACAACAACCGCTCTACGGGCGCCAATGATGTCGATTTAAGGCAGATAAATGCAGCGGACATCTTCTGTTGAACTGTCTAGGTACCCCATTTCCAGTTAATCCTAGGAGCAGAGGTAACTACACACACACACAGACTAATAACCACAATCCCACACTTCCATGTGTGTATCTCTTGTCAACCCCAGGGATTTCCTGCAGCGTTTCTCGGTGTTGTCTAGTGCCATCCAGGACCTGCACCCCGGGGAAGCGGTGTTCAACCTGGACAACTTTGGCCGTCTCTTCAGCCAACACACACTGCAGCTGAGACGCTGTAACGTCACCCCGTGTGACACCACACAGAAAACAATCCTATGGTGTGTGTGTGTGTGACTGAGAGGAAATGTTCAGTCCTCTTCTCTCTTGCCCCAATACCCCATCTCTGGTGTGTTTTTCCCCTCTCCCTCTCATCTCTCTGGTGTTTTTCCTCCCTCTCTCTCTTTCATCTCTCTGGTGTGTTTTTCCCCTCTCATCTCTCTGGTGTGTTTTTCCCCTCTCCCTCTCATCTCTCTGGTGTTTTTCCTCCCTCTCTCTCTTTCATCTCTCTGGTGTGTTTTTCCCCTCATCTCTCTGGTGTGTGTTTTTCCCCTCTCTCATCTCTCTGGTGTGTGCTTTCCCCTCTCATCTCTCTGGTGTGTGCTTTTCCCCTCTCTCATCTCTCTGGTGTGTGTTTTTCCCCTCTCTCATCTCTCTGGTGTGTGCTTTTCCCCTCTCTCATCTCTCTGGTGTGTGTTTTTCCCCTCTCTCATCTCTCTGGTGTGTGCTTTTCCCCTCTCTCATCTCTCTGGTGTGTGTTTTCCCCTCTCATCTCTCTGGTGTGTGTTTTCCCCTCTCTCTCTCTCTGGTGTGTGTTTTCCCCTCTCTCTCTCATCTCTCTGGTGTGTGTTTTCCCCTCTCTCATCTCTCTGGTGTGTGTTTTCCCCTCTCATCTCTCTGGTGTGTGTTTTCCCCTCTCTCTCTCTCTGGTGTGTGTTTTTCCCCTCTCTCATCTCTCTGGTGTGTGTTTTTCCCCTCTCATCTCTCTGGTGTGTGTTTTTCCCCTCTCTCTCTCTGGTGTGTGTTTTCCCCTCTCTCTCTCTGGTGTGTGTTTTTCCCCTCTCTCTCTCTCTGGTGTGTGTTTTCCTCTCTCTCATCTCTCTGGTGTGTGTTTTCCCCTCTCTCTCATCTCTCTGGTGTGTGTTTTTCTCTCTCTCTCTCTCATCACTCTGGTGTGGTGTTTTTTCCCCTCTCTCATCTCTCTGGTGTGTGTTTTTCCTCTCTCATCTCTCTGGTGTGTGTTTTCCCCCTCTCTCATCTCTCTGGTGTGTGTTTTCCCCTCTCTCTCTCTGGTGTGTGTTTTCCCCTCTCTCTCATCTCTCTGGTGTGTGTTTTCCCCTCTCATCTCTCTGGTGTGTGTTTTCCCCTCTCTCATCTCTCTGGTGTGTGTTTTCCCCTCTCTCTCTCTCTCTGGTGTGTGTTTTTCCCCTCTCTCATCTCTCTGGTGTGTGTTTTTCCCTTCTCTCTCTCTGGTGTGTGTTTTTCCCCTCTCTCATATCTCTGGTGTGTGTTTTCCCCTCTCTCATCTCTCTGGTGTGTGTTTTCCCTCTCTCTCTCTGGTGTGTGTTTTTCCCCTCTCTCTCTCTGGTGTGTGTTTTTCCCCTCTCTCTCTCTCTGGTGTGTTTTTTTCCCCTCTCTCTCTCTCTGGTGTGTGTTTTCCCCTCTCTCTCTCTCTCTGGTGTGTGTTTTCCCCTCTCTCATCTCTCTGGTGTGTGTTTTTCCCCTCTCTCATCTCTCTGGTGTGTGTTTTCCCCTCTCTCATCTCTCTGGTGTGTGTTTTCCCCTCTCTCTCATCTCTCTGGTGTGTGTTTTTCCCCTCTCTCATCTCTCTGGTGTGTGTTTTCCCTCTCTCTCATCTCTCTGGTGTGTGTTTTCCCCTCTCTCTCTCTCTGGTGTGTGTTTTTCCCCTCTCTCTCTCTGGTGTGTGTTTTTCCCCTCTCTCTCTCTGGTGTGTGTTTTCCCCTCTCTCTCATCTCTCTGGTGTGTGTTTTCCCTCTCTCATCTCTCTGGTGTGTGTTTTTCCCCTCTCTCATCTCTCTGGTGTGTGTTTTTCCCTCTCTCTCATCTCTCTGGTGTGTGTTTTCCCCTCTCTCTCTCTGGTGTGTGTTTTTCCCCTCTCTCTCTCTGGTGTGTGTTTTTCCCCTCTCTCTCATCTCTCTGGTGTGTGTTTTCCCCTCTCTCATCTCTCTGGTGTGTGTTTTTCCCCTCTCTCTCATCTCTCTGGTGTGTGTTTTTCCCCTCTCATCTCTCTGGTGTGTGCTTTTCCCCTCTCATCTCTCTGGTGTGTGTTTTCCCCTCTCTCATCTCTCTGGTGTGTGCTTTTCCCCTCTCTCATCTCTCTGGTGTGTGCTTTTCCCCTCTCTCATCTCTCTGGTGTGTGCTTTTCCCCTCTCTCTCTCTGGTGTGTGCTTTTCCCCTCTCATCTCTCTGGTGTGTGCTTTTCCCCTCTCATCTCTCTGGTGTGTGCTTTTCCCCTCTCATCTCTCTGGTGTGTGCTTTTCCCCTCTCTCTCATCTCTCTGGTGTGTGTTTTCCCCTCTCTCTCTCTGGTGTGTGTTTTCCCCTCTCTCTCATCTCTCTGGTGTGTGTTTTTCCCCTCTCTCTCTCTGGTGTGTGTTTTTCCCCTCTCATCTCTCTGGTGTGTGCTTTTCCTCTCTCTCTCTCTCATCTCTCTGGTGTGTGCTTTTCCCCTCTCTCTCTCTGGTGTGTGTTTTTCCCCTCTCATCTCTCTGGTGTGTGTTTTCCCCTCTCCTCTCTCTGGTGTGTGTTTTCCCCTCTCTCTCATCTCTCTGGTGTGTGCTTTTCCCCTCTCTCTCTCTCTGGTGTGTGTTTTCCCCTCTCATCTCTCTGGTGTGTGTTTTCCCCTCTCTCATCTCTCTGGTGTGTGTTTTTCCCCTCTCTCATCTCTCTGGTGTGTGTTTTTCCCCTCTCTCATCTCTCTGGTGTGTGTTTTCCCCTCTCATCTCTCTGGTGTGTGTTTTTCCCCTCTCTCATCTCTCTGGTGTGTGTTTTTCCCCTCTCTCTCATCTCTCTGGTGTGTGTTTTTCCCCTCTCATCTCTCTGGTGTGTGTTTTTCCCCTCTCTCATCTCTCTGGTGTGTGTTTTCCCCTCTCATCTCTCTGGTGTGTGTTTTCCCCTCTCATCTCTCTGGTGTGTGTTTTCCCCTCTCATCTCTCTGGTGTGTGTTTTCCCCTCATCCCCCTCTCTCATCTCTCTGGTGTGTGTTTTCCCCTCTCATCTCTCTGGTGTGTGTTTTCCCCTCTCTCATCTCTCTGGTGTGTGTTTTTCCTCTCTCATCTCTCTGGTGTGTGTTTTCCCCTCTCATCTCTCTGGTGTGTGTTTTTCCCCTCTCTCATCTCTCTGGTGTGTGTTTTTCCCCTCTCTCTCATCTCTCTGGTGTGTGTTTTTCCCCTCTCATCTCTCTGGTGTGTGTTTTTCCCCTCTCATCTCTCTGGTGTGTGTTTTTCCCCTCTCTCTCTCTGGTGTGTGTTTTTCCCCTCTCATCTCTCTGGTGTGTGTTTTTCCCCTCTCTCTCATCTCTCTGGTGTGTGTTTTTCCCCTCTCTCATCTCTCTGGTGTGTGTTTTTCCCCTCTCTCTCTCTCTGGTGTGTGTTTTCCCCTCTCATCTCTCTGGTGTGTGTTTTTCCCCTCTCATCTCTCTGGTGTGTGTTTTTCCCCTCTCTCATCTCTCTGGTGTGTGCTTTTCCCCTCTCTCATCTCTCTGGTGTGTGTTTTCCCCTCTCTCATCTCTCTGGTGTGTGTTTTTCCCCTCTCTCATCTCTCTGGTGTGTGTTTTCCCCTCTCTCTCATCTCTCTGGTGTGTGTTTTTCCCCTCTCTCATCTCTCTGGTGTGTGTTTTTCCCCTCTCATCTCTCTGGTGTGTGTTTTTCCCCTCTCTCTCATCTCTCTGGTGTGTGTTTTCCCCTCTCTCATCTCTCTGGTGTGTGTTTTTCCCCTCTCTCTCATCTCTCTGGTGTGTGTTTTCCCCTCTCTCTCATCTCTCTGGTGTGTGTTTTCCCCTCTCTCTCATCTCTCTGGTGTGTGTTTTCCCCTCTCTCTCATCTCTCTGGTGTGTGTTTTTCCCCTCTCATCTCTCTGGTGTGTGTTTTCCCCTCTCTCTCTCTGGTGTGTGTTTTCCCCTCTCATCTCTCTGGTGTGTGCTTTCCCCTCTCATCTCTCTGGTGTGTGCCTTTCCCCTCTCATCTCTCTGGTGTGTGTTTTCCCCTCATCTCTCTGGTGTGTGTTTTCCCCTCTCTCTCATCTCTGGTGTGTGTTTTCCCCTCTCTCTCTCTCTGGTGTGTGTTTTTCCCCTCTCTCTCATCTGTCTGGTGTGTGCTTTTCCCCTCTCTCTCATCTGTCTGGTGTGTTTTTAATCCTCTCTCATCTCTCTGGTGTGTGTTTTCCCCTCTCATCTCTCTGGTGTGTGTTTTCCCCTCTCTCTCTCTGGTGTGTGTTTTTCCCCTCTCATCTCTCTGGTGTGTGTTTTTCCCCTCTCTCATCTCTGGTGTGTGCTTTTCCTCTCTCTCATCTCTCTGGTGTGTTTTTCCCCTCTCTCTCATCTCTCTGGTGTGTGTTTTCCCCTCTCTCATCTCTCTGGTGTGTGTTTTCCTCTCTCATCTCTCTGGTGTGTGTTTTTCCCCTCTCATCTCTCTGGTGTGTGTTTTCCCCTCTCTCTCATCTCTCTGGTGTGTGTTTTTCCCCTCTCTCTCTCTCTCTGGTGTGTGTTTTCCCCTCTCTCATCTCTCTGGTGTGTGTTTTCCCCTCTCTCTCATCTCTCTGGTGTGTGTTTTCCCCTCTCATCTCTCTGGTGTGTGTTTTCCCCTCTCATCTCTCTGGTGTGTGTTTTTCCCCTCTCTCTCTCTCTGGTGTGTGTTTTTCCTCTCTCATCTCTCTGGTGTGTGTTTTTCCTCTCTCTCCTCTCTGGTGTGTGTTTTCCCCTCTCTCTCATCTCTCTGGTGTGTGTTTTTCCTCTCTCATCTCTCTGGTGTGTGTTTTCCCCTCTCTCATCTCTCTGGTGTGTGTTTTTCCCCTCTCATCTCTCTGGTGTGTGTTTTTCCCCTCTCTCATCTCTCTGGTGTGTGTTTTTCCCCTCTCATCTCTCTGGTGTGTGTTTTCCCCTCTCTCATCTCTCTGGTGTGTGTTTTCCCCTCTCTCATCTCTCTGGTGTGTGTTTTTCCCCTCTCTCATCTCTCTGGTGTGTGTTTTCCCTCTCTCTCATCTCTCTGGTGTGTGTTTTCCCCCTCTCTCTCTGGTGTGTGTTTTCCCCTCTCTCTCATCTCTCTGGTGTGTGTTTTTCCCCTCTCTCATCTCTCTGGTGTGTGTTTTTCCCCTCTCTCTCTCTGGTGTGTGTTTTTCCCCTCTCTCATCTCTCTGGTGTGTGTTTTCCCCTCTCTCATCTCTCTGGTGTGTGTTTTTCCCCTCTCTCTCTCTCTCTGGTGTGTGTTTTTCCCCTCTCTCATCTCTCTGGTGTGTGTTTTCCCCTCTCTCATCTCTCTGGTGTGTGTTTTTCCCCTCTCTCATCTCTCTGGTGTGTGTTTTCCCCTCTCTCTCATCTCTCTGGTGTGTGTTTTCCCCTCATCTCTCTGGTGTGTGTTTTCCCCTCTCTCATCTCTCTGGTGTGTGTTTTCCCCTCTCTCATCTCTCTGGTGTGTGTTTTTCCCCTCTCATCTCTCTGGTGTGTGTTTTTCCCCTCTCTCATCTCTCTGGTGTGTGTTTTCCCCTCTCTCATCTCTCTGGTGTGTGTTTTTCCCCTCTCTCATCTCTCTGGTGTGTGTTTTCCCCTCTCATCTCTCTGGTGTTTTTCCTCCCTCTCTCTCTTTCATCTCTCTGGTGTGTGCTTTTCCCCTCTCATCTCTCTGGTGTGTGTTTTCCCCTCTCTCTCTCTCTGGTGTGTGTTTTCCCCTCTCTCATCTCTCTGGTGTGTGTTTTCCCCTCTCTCTTCTCTCTGGTGTGTGCCTTTCCCCTCTCTCATCTCTCTGGTGTGTGTTTTTCCCCTCTCTCATCTCTCTGGTGTGTGCCTTTCCCCTCTCTCATCTCTCTGGTGTGTGTTTTTCCCCTCTCATCTCTCTGGTGTGTGCTTTCCCCTCTCTCATCTCTCTGGTGTGTGTTTTCCCCCTCTCATCTCTCTGGTGTGTGTTTCCCCTCTCATCTCTCTGGTGTGTGTTTTTCCCCTCTCTCTCATCTCTGGTGTGTGCTTTTCCCTCTCTCTCATCTCTCTGGTGTGTGTTTTCCCCTCTCTCTCTCTGGTGTGTGTTTTCCCCTCTCTCATCTCTCTGGTGTGTGTTTTCCCCTCTCTCTCTCTCTGGTGTGTGTTTTCCCCTCTCTCTCTCTCTCTCTGGTGTGTGTTTTCCCCTCTCATCTCTCTGGTGTGTGTTTTCCCCTCTCATCTCTCTGGTGTGTGTTTTCCCCTCTCTCTCTCTCTCTGGTGTGTGTTTTTCCCCTCTCTCTCTCTCTGGTGTGTGTTTTTCCCCTCTCATCTCTCTGGTGTGTGTTTTTCCCCTCTCATCTCTCTGGTGGGTGTTTTTCTCCTCTCTCTCTCTGGTGTGTGTTTTTCCCCTCTCTCTCTCTCTCTGGTGTGTGTTTTTCCCTTCTCTCTCTGGTGTGTGTTTTCCCCCTCTCTCTACCATCTCTCATTCCCTCTGTGTCTCTCAGCTCCTCTCCAGACCAGTTCAGGACCCAGGTCAGTTCCCAGCTGTTCCAGAGAGCCTACTGCTCCTCCCCCTGTCCTCCCCAGGTGACCCGCTGGCTCTTCCAGGTACTACTCTACACCCCCTTTTACCTGTGCTAGACTAATCAGATTGATTGATTTGTTTGTATAATTGCTTAATTTTAATTGATCAATGTATTAATGTCTCTCTCTTTGGTGGTTTGCAACTCTTTTTTCGTGGGGAGGACTAACATTTTATCTTTATTTAACTAGGCAAGTCAGTTAAGAACAAATTCTTATTTTCAATGACGGCCTAGGAACGGTGGGTGAACTGCCTTGTTCAGGGGCAGAACGACAGATTTGTACCGTGTCAGCTCGGGGGTTTGAACTTGCAACCTTCCGGGCTACCCTGCCGCCCCGGGGGAGGACTAACGAGGGGGGGGACTAACATAGGGGGAGGACTAACGAGGGGGTACTAAATTGTTTTTAATCAAATGGGGATGGCTCATTAAAGACAGACAAAACGTCAGCCTCTCTTTTTCTCTCTCCCTCCCTCCTGTAGATGATGTCAGTCCACTCAGACAGGCTGACCTGTCATCAGGTACTAAAGGCCCTTGGAGATATTGCCTGCTCTGCTGCTGAACACATGGTACTGAATAAGAGTGAGAGGTTTGAGGTGTGGGTGCCCAGTATTGGAGACATGACCCTGGTCTTCATGAACATGGGGGTTCCCTTTGTCACCCTTTTCCCCCTGGAGAACCTACAACCCCCCTTCACTGAGGGAGACCTGATGTAAGTATGTATGTGTGTCAATAACTACTTTGTTCATACAATTTGATAGACAGATAATAACTATCTGTGTGTATGTAGAGAGGGCCTCCAGATCAGCACAGAGAGCCTGTCCAGCAAGAAGGAGATCAGAACTTTCCCTGAACACAACTTTGACAATGTCGTCAAGTACATGTGTCATTGTACGTCGTTGTGCCCGCGGGTCTACAGTGACGGAGAACTGTTGTTACTCCTGACGGTGGTGAGCAGAGTGGGCCTGGACACGCAGCTCGCCCTCCAGCCCACTGAGCACCTCCGCTCCCTACTGCACAACCTGGTCAACAGCATAAGGGACTTGGACATCATGGTCAGTCAACTGTTTTATTTCTTTCATCTTCTGTGGCTTCTGCGTGGTGCCGTAGAAACACGTGTACATGTGCAACCCCAATGGTTGTGGGTTCAATCCCCGCCTAAGCGTTTCTAACTTCATCTCCTACTTGCTTGTCTCTCCCATCCAGTTATTTGCTGTCTAAATAAGCCCAGGGCTAAGTAAGGGAGTGTTCACGCTTGCACATTGTAAAGTGGACTAGCACCATCCTTAGCCCAGGGCTAGCTGGCCCTGCTCCGGAGCAGAGTTAGCACTGACTTGTTTTAAACACGGTCCCAAAACAGGGTCAAGAATTTTCTAGGTCCAATCACAAAAGCTGCACTTTCACTTAATCTACATATGCTCATGACTAGTGATGTAATTGACCGTAGTTGATCCGTGATCCGTAAAGATCACCCCCCACGGCTCAGCACGCATGTGAACCGCAGATCAATTGCAGAGTTTAACCATCATAGTGTGATTTTACTGCTGCTGTTACTTTTTAAAGTAATTCTCTAAATCTCGATGCATTGAAAAGATAAAGACAGTGCTGTGTTTTGCTCTGAAGCCTGATTGAATAATTTTTAAAAAGCTGTTGTGTTCACTGTTCACGTGTTGAATCCCAACGTATCAATCCTGGATGCTCGTGTTGCAAAAAGCAAAGAAGAAAAGAGCAGTGACAGCCATGGCTGGCGGAGGAGCTGAAGAACAGGAAAAGCCTCCCGCTTCATTTAAGTCTCATGGATGGGAGCATTTAGGCTTCCCTGTCAAATATGGAGATGGAAGAAGGGTGGTGGCTAGAGGTCGACCGATTATGATTTTTCAACCCCGATACTGATTAATCGGACGTTTTTTATATATATATTTGTAATAATGACAATTACAACAATACTGAATGAACACTTTTATTTTAACTTAATATAATACATAAATAAAAACAATTTAGTTTAAATAATGCAAAAACAGTGTTGGAGAAGAAAGTAAATGTACAATATGAGCCATGTAAAAAATCTAAAGTTTAAGTTCCTTGCTCAGAACATGAGAACATATGAAAGCTGGTGGTTCCTCTTCGATATTCCCAATTAATACGTTTTAGGTTGTAGTTATTATAGTAATGATAGGACTATTTCTCTCTACCATTTGTATTTAAGATACCTTTGACTATTGTATGTTCTAATAGGTACTTTAGTATTGCCAGCCTAATCTCAGGAGTTGATAGGCTTGAAGTCGTAAACAGAGCTGTGCTTCAAGCATTGTGAAGAGCTGCTGGCAAACGCAGGAAAGTTCTGTTTGAATGAATGCTTACTGCTGCTGCCTACCACCGCTCAGCCAGACTGCTCTATCAAATTATAGACTTAATTATAACATAATAACACACAGAAATACGAGCCTTAGGTCATTAATATGGTCAAATCTGGAAACTGTCATTTAGAAAACAAAACCTTTATTCTTTCAGTGAAATACGGAACCACATCCATAAGTCTAAATATTGCTGTTACATTGCGCAACCTTCAACGTTATGTCATAATTATGTAAAATTCTGGCAAATGAATTAGTCTTTTTTGGAAGAAATGGTCTTCGCACAGTTTGAGCCAGGCGGCCCAAACTGCTGCATATACCTTGACTCTGCTTATACTGAACACAAGAGAAGTGACACAATTTTCCTAGTTAATATTGCCTGCTAACATTAATTTCTTTTAACTAAATATGCAGGTTTAAAAAAAGATATACTTGTGTATTGATTTTAAGAAAGGAATTGATGTTTAGGTACATTGGTGCAACGACAGTGCTTTTTTCACGAATGCGCTTGTTAAATAATCACCCGTTTGACGAAGTAGGCTGTGATTCGATAATGAATTAACAGTCACTGCATTTATTTATTTTTATTTATTTAACCAGGCAAGTCAGTTATCAAAAAATAATTCTTATTTTCAATGACGGCCTAGGAACAGTGGGTTAACTGCCTGTTCAGGGGCAAAACAACAGATTTGTACCTTGTCAGCTCGGGGATTTGAACTTGCAACCTTTCAGTTACTAGTCCAACGCTCTAAACACTAGGCTACCCTGCCGCCCCAATGATGAATAATGATGAGTGAGAAAGTTACAGATGCACAAACATCATCCCCCCAAGACATGCTAACATCTCTCCATTACAAGAACAGGAGAGATTAGAATTTTATATCATAACTCCAAGACATGCTAACCTCTCTCCATTACAAGAACAGTAGAGATTAGCATTTTATATCATAACTCCAAGACATGCTAATCTCTCACCATTACAAGAACAGTAGAGATTAGCATTTTATATCATAACTCCAAGACATGCTAACCTCTCACCATTACAAGAACAGTAGAGATTAGCATTTTATATCATAACTCCAAGACATGCTAATCTCTCACCATTACAAGAACAGGAGAGGTTAACATTTCTTAGGGGGTATGATGTTTGTGCCTCTGTAACTTTGTATAATTTCAAATCCAAAGTGCTGTAGACCAGAGCCAACACCCCAAAAAATGTGTCACCAACCAGGCTTCCAGCCAACCATTTCATGCAGATGAATTACCTGACGCATGAAAAAAGTCCATCACGACTGGGCTGATGGAAACATGATGCCGGTACAATTGTATAAATGCCAACAGACAATTTGTTTATTCGACATGGTGGGATCTTTTTAAGTCTAAAATAAATGATGTGAGAAATGGCAGTGGAAATGCCTTTATTAGCAAATATTAATATAACCATCATTTTTAAGTAAAGTTGGAGTCACGCGATGCTGTGTGGTCCTCCCACTACCAAATCTGTAAACCATGCTGTTTATTATGAACTAAGTTAGGAGGTGAAAGTGCAAGGTGATGAGCTTGATGCTCTTTTCCAATGAATATCGAGGGTCTTATTCTGGTGACATGATCATCAATGCTTGGCTGCCGTTTGACAAATACAAAAAATATCACTCTTCTCCATAATAATCTCATAATATAGGTAGCCTACCAGCACTGTATCTGCGAGATGTTGGTTAATGTGCATGTGCCAAGACTAGAGTGGGCACATTTGCAATATAACGCAAAAAATTTTGTTACAAAACCATCAGTAAAGTTGAAAATGCGATGGAAACTCATATTTTATATACAAATAAAATGTTACTTTTTACCCCTTTTTTTTTCTCAATTTCGTGAGATCAAATTGGTATTTACAATCTCATTGCTGCAACTCCCATACGGACTCGGGAGGGGCGAAGCTCGAGAGCCATGTGTCCTCCGAAACACGACCCTGCTAAGCCGCACTGCTTCTGGACACACTGCTCGCTTAACCCGGAAACCAGCTGCACCAATGGAAACCAGCTGCACCAATGGAAACCAGCTGCACCAATGGAAACCAGCTGCACCAATGTGTCAGAGGAAATACTGCGATGCAGTGCCTTAGACCGCTGCGCCACTCGGGAGGCCCCATGGAAACCCATTTAACTTGTAATTTAACTGCAAAAGTTATTTTTATGTGCACTACATCATCACGCACAGCCTTTTATCCGCAAAAGGTTAGTTTGATGGAAACACATCTCTGGTGGGAAATAAGCATGTTATTCTATGCAGATTTTAAAAAAAATATTCCCATGAAAATCTGTCACGAATTGGATGGAAACCTAGCTACTGTCCCAATACTTTTGGAGTTCACTGTATGTAGACACTGGTATGGTGCTGGAGGTGAATGAATGCTTGTCACCATTTCTTTATTTTGCTAGTTTGAACTTTTCTTTCCTTTCCTAGGTAAACTCATCTCACTGTGTTGTGTGTCTGTTTCTCCTGTCTGATTGTTGATGTTGATCGATCTCCTGTCCTGTCCTGTTCTGTAGCTACCCAGGATCTGCATGTCGCTGATTGCCCTGACTGAGGACCACCACAACCTGCGCTGGCTGGTTGAGCTCCTGCCAGACAGCATGCGCGGCAAGCAACTCAGGAGACACCTCAGTGTGTCGGCGATCTCCAAGCTGCTAAACAACAGATGCACTTACATTCCCTCCAACACAGAGTTCCAGCTGTCAGACCTGCGTCCCTACCTCTCCCAAATGCGGCCCTCCTCACTCCTCCGGGGGCTGGCCACCTCCTGCTACAGGAGGAGTCACCACCCACACAGAGAGCGGGAGGAAGCGGAGGACTGTGCCTCCCTGGACCAGCAGGTCAACAAAGGGTTATTTACCAGGGTGTATATAAGGGTATTTTTGCAACAGAATTGGTTTTGCAACAAAATATGAGTTTCTTATTGGACAAGAGCAGCAGCTAGTCCCTCCCAGGTTTGTTTGCGTCTGGTTCAAAGTGACTACACTTGTTGTCCGGTTAAATCAGGAGAACTGGGGTTGTGTTCATTAGGTCACACAACCGACAGTGGTTTGCAAGGGAAGTGTATATACAGTTTAAGTCGGAAGTTTACATACACTTAGACCTGAGTCAGTATAACTCGTTTTTCAACCACTCCACAAAAGTCTTGTTAGCAAACTATAGTTTTGGCAAGTCGGTTAGGACATCTACTTTGTGCATGACACAAGTAACTTTTCCAACAATTGTTTACAGACAGATTATTTCACTTATAATTCACTGTATCACAATTCCAGTGGGTCAGAAGTTTACATACACTAAGTTGACTGTGCCTTTAAACAGCATGAAAGATTCCAGAAAATTATGTCATGGCTTCAGAAGCTTCTGATAGGCTAATTGACATCATTTGATGAATGAAGCGTGTGCGAAGAACTGAAAAAGCGTGTGCGAGCAAGGAAGCCTACAAACCTGACTCAGTTACACCAGCTCTGTCAGGAGGAATGGGCCAAATTCACCCAACTTATTGTGGGAAGCTTGTGGGAGGCTACCAAAACGTTTGACCCAAGTTCAACAATTTAAAGGCAATGCTACCAAATACTAATTGAGTGTATGTAAACTTCTGACCCTCTGGGAATGTGATGAAAGCAATAAAAGCTGAAATAAGTCATTCTCTCTACTATTATTCTGACATTTAACTTTCTTAAAAATAAAGTGGTGATCTTTACTAACCTAAGACAAGTAATTTCTACTGGGATTAAATGTCAGGAATTGTGAAATACTGAGTTTAAATGCATTTGGCTAAGGTGTATGTGAACTTCTGACTTCAACTGTGTGTATATATATGTAAATGTGTGTGTGTGTATATATATATGACCAATTGTCAAAGTCATCCCTGTTTTCTTCCAGTTGGTGTCTAATGAACACTGTTGTTTTCAGGCCTACTACCTATGCTACAGCCTCCTGGCCTTGGCCAACGAAGCCACCAACTTTGAGTTCTTCCCTTCGGAGCAAAAGAACCAGTTGTTGTTGCTAAGTGCTGAGCTGGAGAAACACATCAAAAGTGACATCAGGGAGAGTGAGAAGATGCTTTACAGGAGCAGGGTATGTAGTTACTTCTTCCATATAGACAACATTTCTATGGGAACTGTAAACCACATGAATGCATTAATGATGATATGTTCTCTCTAGTTAAACAGCTATTAACCCTTCTCGTTCTCTCCCTCTTTCTTCTCTTCTTCCTCTCTCTCCGCACTCTTCCTCATCCACCCCACCTCTCGCTCTCTCTTCCTCATCGCTCACTCGTTCTCCCTCCAGGTGAAGGACCTTGTTGCCAGGATCTACACCAAGTGGCACGTGCTGGTCCAGAGAACCAGGCCTCTCCAGGTAGACATGCATAGAGAGATACAGTACAGCTATAGTACATAAAGCCATAGCTAGATGTGTGTGTGTGTGTAGATAAACCCTGGAATCAATCTTTATTTATTTTGACTATTTTCTACATTGTAGAATAATAGTGAAGACATCAAAACTATGAAATAACACATGGAATCATGTAGTAACCAACAGTGTTAAACAAATCAAAACATATTTAACATTTTAGATTCTTCAAAATAGCCACCTTTGCACACTCTTGGCATTCTCTCAACCAGCTTCATGGGGTAGTCACCTGGAATACATTTCAATTAACAGGTGTGCCTTGTTAATTTGTGGAATATCTTTCCTTAATGTGGTTTAGCCAATCCGTTGTGTTGTGACAAGGTAGAGGGATATACAGAAGATAGCCCTATTTGGTAAAAGACCAAGTCCAAAAACAGCTCAAAGAAGCAAAGAGAAATGACAGTCCACCGTTACTTTAAGACATGGTCATTCAAACCAGAACATTTGAAGAATTTAAAGTTTCTTCAAGTGCAATCACAAAAACCATCAAGCGCTATGATGAAACTTGACCTCATGAGGACCGCCACAGGAATGGAAGACCCAGAGTTACCTCTGCTGCAGAGGATAAGTTAATTAGAGTTACCAGCCTCAGAAATTGCAGCCCAAATAAATGCTTCACAGAGTTCAAGTAACAGACACATCTCAACATCAACTGTTCAGAGGAGACTGTGAATCAGGCCTTCATGGTCGAATTTCTGCAAAGGAAACACTACTAAAGGACACCAATAAGAAGAACATACTTGCTTGGGCCAAGAAACACGAGCAATGGGCATTAGACTGGTGGAAATCTGTCCTTTGGTCTGATGAGTCCAAATTTGAGATTTTTGGTTCCAACCGAGTAGATGAACGGATTATCTCCGCATGTGTGGTTCCCACATTGAAGCATGGAGAAGGAGGTGTGGGGGTGCTTTGCTGGTGACACTGTCAGTTATTTATTTAGAATCCAAGGCACACTTAACCAGTATGGCTACCACAGCATTCTGCAGCGATATGCCATCCCATCTGGTTTGGGCTTAGTGGGACTATCATTTGTTTTTCAACAGGATAATGACCCAAAACACCTCCAGGCTGTGTAAGGGCTATTTGACCAAGAAGGAGAGTGATGGTGCGCTGCATCAGATATGACCTGGCCTCCACAATCACCCAACCTCAACCCAATTGAGATGGTTTGGGATGAGTTGGACCGCAGAGTAAAGAAAAAGGAGCCAGCAAGTGCTCAGCATATGTGGGAACTCCTTCAAGACTGTTGGAAAAGCATTCCTCATGAAGCTGGTTGAGAGAATGCCAAGAGTGTGCAAAGCTGTCATCACGGCAAATGGTCGCTACTTTGAAGAATCTCAAATATATTTTCATTTGTTTAACACTTTTTGGTTACTACATGATTCCATATGTGTTATTTCATAGTTTTGATGTATTCACTATTATTCTACAATGTAGAAAATAGTTAAATAAAGAGAAACCCTTGAATGAGTAGGTGTCCAAACTTATGACTGGTACTGTGTGTATATGTGTGTGTGTGTGTGTGTAGTTAGTTAGTTCGGGGAAGTATTCCCAGGGTAACTATAGTATCGCAGAGCTGTGTTTGGTTTAATGCTGTGTTTATTATTGCAGAGTAAAAGTGTTAGAATAATATTATGTTTATTCCCTACAGGGTAAGCTGTGGTTATGTTTGATAGCAATGTGATATGTTTTATAATGTGTGTATTGCCTCTAGGATAAACTGTATGACTTCTGGCAGCCTCCGCCTGAGGATGCTGTGAGCAGCAGCCAGGAGAGCCAACACTCCCACAGGGAGAGCGACGGGGAGGAAGAGAGAGAGGGGGACAGGGTCATGGGAGGTGGAAGGTGAAGAAGATGAGGGGGACGAGGTGATGGATGGAGAGGGACAAGACAAGGAGGAGAGGATTGCAGTGAAGTCTTTGGCAATGGAGGATGAGAGTGATGAGAAAGAGAAGACACCAGAAAAGCACTTAGTCATGGAGGAAGCTGAGGAAGAAAAGGACATTCAGGGGGAGGAGGAAGATACATTCCTAAAGATGGAGGAGATTGTGGAACTTACGCTAGAGGATTCAGATGAGGAACCAGATATGGAAGACATGGTGGCAGAAAGGACAGAAGTAGAACTGAGGGTCACAGAAAAGAGGGAAGCAGCGGAGGAGGAGAGAAGGGAAGAACAGACTGAAGGGAGAGACCTGAGGAGAGACTGAGGAGAGAGGGGAAGAACAGACTGAAGGGAGAGACCTGAGGAGAGACTGAGGAGAGAGGGGAAGAACAGACTGAAGGGAGAGACCTGAGGAGAGACTGAGGAGAGAGGGGAAGAACAGACTGAAGGGAGAGACCTGAGGAGAGACTGAGGAGAGAGGGGAAGAACAGACTGAAGGGAGAGACCTGAGGAGAGAGGGGAAGGACAGACTGAAGGGAGAGACCTGAGGAGAGACTGAGGAGAGAGGGGAAGGACAGACTGAAGGGAGAGACCTGAGGAGAGACTGAGGAGAGAGGGGAAGGACAGACTGAAGGGAGAGACCTGAGGAGAGACTGAGGAGAGAAGGGAAGAACAGACGGAAGGGAGAGACTGAGGAGAGACTGAGGAGAGAGGGGAAGGACAGACAGACTGAAGGGAGAGAGGGGGAAGAACAGACTGAAGGAGAGACCTGAGGAGAGGAAGGACAGACTGGGGAAGACCTGAGGAGAGACTGAGGAGAGAGGGACTGAAGAACAGACTGAAGGGAGGAGACCTGAGGAGAGACTGAGGAGAGAGGGGAAGGACAGACGGAAGGGGAGAGACTGAGGAGAGACTGGGAGAAGGAGACTGAAGGGAGAGACCTGAGGGAGAGACTGAAGGGAGAGACTGAGGAGAGACTGAAGGGAGAGAGAGGGGAAGGACAGACTGAAGGGAGAGACCTGAGGAGAGACTGAGGAGAGAGGGGAAGGACAGACGGAAGGGAGAGACCTGAGGAGAGACTGAGGAGAGAGGGGAAGGACAGACTGAAGGGAGAGACTGAGGAGAGACTGAGGAGAGAGGGGAAGGACAGACGGAAGGGAGAGACTGAGGAGAGAGGGGAAGGACAGACGGAAGGGAGAGACTGAGGAGAGACTGAGGAGAGAGGGGAAGGACAGACGGAAGGGAGAGACTGAGGAGAGAGGGGAAGGACAGACGGAAGGGAGAGACTGAGGAGAGACTGAGGAGAGAGGGGAAGGACAGACGGAAGGGAGAGACTGAGGAGAGAGGGGAAGGACAGACGGAAGGGAGAGACTGAGGAGAGAGGGGAAGGACAGACGGAAGGGAGAGACTGAGGAGAGAAGGGAAGAACAGACTGAAGGGAGAGACCTGAGGAGAGAAGGGAAGAACAGACTGAAGGGAGAGACCTGAGGAGAGACTGAGGAGAGAGGGGAAGAACAGACTGAAGGGAGAGGAGACCTGAGGAGAGACTGAGGAGAGAGGGGGAAGACTGACAGACTGAGGAGGGAGAAGACAGACTGAGGAGAGACTGAGGAGAGACTGAGGAGAAGAACAGACTGAAGGGAGAGACCTGAGGAGAGACTGAGGAGAGAGGGGAAGGACAGACTGAAGGGAGAGACCTGAGGAGAGACTGAGGAGAGAGGGGAAGGACAGACGGAAGGGAGAGACTGAGGAGAGAGGGGAAGGACAGACTGAAGGGAGAGACTGAGGAGAGAGGGGAAGGACAGACGGAAGGGAGAGACTGAGGAGAGAGGGGAAGGACAGACTGAAGGGAGAGACTGAGGAGAGACTGAGGAGAGAGGGGAAGAAGACAGAAGGGAGAGACAGGAGAGACTGGAAGGGGAGAGACTGAGGAGAGAGGGGAAGGACAGACGGAAGGGAGAGACCTGACTGAGGAGAGACTGAGGAGAGAGGGGAAGGACAGACTGAGGAGAGAGGGAAGAACAGACGGAAGGGAGAGACTGGAAGGGAGAGACTGAAGGGAAGAGACTGAGGAGAGACTGAGGAGAGAGGGGAAGGACAGACGGAAGGGAGAGACTGAGGAGAGACTGAGGAGAGAGGGGAAGGACAGACGGAAGGGAGAGAGGAGAGAGGGGAAGGACAGACGGAAGGGAGAGAGGAGAGAAGGGAAGAACAGACAGAGGAGAGACTGAGGAGACTGAGAGACTGGGAAGGGAAGAACAGACGGAAGGGAGAGACTGAGGAGAAGACAGACGGAAGGAGAGACTGAGGAGAGAGGGACTGAGAAGGGGGAAGAACAGACGGAAGGGAGAGACTGAGGAGAGACTGAGGAGAGAAGGGAAGAACAGACGGAAGGGAGAGACTGAGGAGAGAAGGGAAGAACAGACGGAAGGGAGAGACTGAGGAGAGACTGAGGAGAGAAGGGAAGAACAGACGGAAGGGAGAGACTGAGGAGAGACTGAGGAGAGAAGGGAAGAACAGACGGAAGGGAGAGACTGAGGAGAGACTGAGGAGAGAAGGGAAGAACAGACAGAAGGGAGAGACTGAGGAGAGAAGGGAAGAACAGACAGAAGGGAGAGACTGAGGAGAGAAGGGAAGAACAGACAGAAGGGAGAGACTGAGGAGAGAAGGGAAGAACAGACAGAAGGGAGAGACTGAGGAGAGAAGGGAAGAACAGACAGAAGGGAGAGACTTAGGAGAGAAGGGAAGAACAGACAGAAGGGAGAGACTGAGGAGAGACTGAGGAGAGAAGGGAAGAACAGACAAGGGAAGGGAGAGACTGAGGAGAGACTGAGGAGAGAAGGGGGAAGAACAGACGGAAGGGACTGAGAGACAGACGGAAGGGAGAGACTGAGGAGAGACTGAGGAGAGAAGGGAAGAACAGACGGAAGGGAGAGACTGAGGAGAAGACTGAGGAGAGAAGGGAAGAACAGACGGAAGGGAGAGTGAGGAGAGACTGAGGAGAGAAGGGAAGAACTGAGGAGAGAAGGGAAGAACAGACAAGAAGGGGAGAGTGAGGAAAGAAGGGAAGAACAGAGGAGAGACTGAGGAGAGAAGGGAAGAACAGACAGACGGAAGGGAAGAGACTGAGGAGAGACTGAGGAGAGAAGGGAAGAACAGACGGAAGGGAGAGACTGAGGAGAGGGACAGACGGAAGGGAGAGACTGAGGAGAGAATGAGGAGAGAAGGGAAGAACAGACGGAAGGGGGAGACTGAGGAGAGACTGAGGAGAGAAGGGAAGAACAGACAGAAGGGAGAGACTGAGGAGAGAAGGGAAGAACAGACAGAAGGGAGAGACTGAGGAGAGAAGGGAAGAACAGACAGAAGGGAGAGACTGAGGAGAGAAGGGAAGAACAGACAGAAGGGAGAGACTGAGGAGAGAAGGGAAGAACAGACAGAAGGGAGAGACTGAGGAGAGAAGGGAAGAACAGACAGAAGGGAGAGACTGAGGAGAGAGGCAATTTACAGAAAGATTCAGAGATGGGGCAAAGTGGTGGAGAAACAAGGGAAGCAGAGAGAAGCACCGAACTGAAGGAAGAGACTGGGAGAAGCACAGAGAGGAGGGATGAAGATTCTATGAAGGAAGGAGGCAGAAAGAAACCAAAGAAGAATGCAATGGAAGATAACCTGGCTGCTTCCAAATAGAATTGTGCCTGTCTAGACCCACTGCCTGTCGTCTAGACTGGACCAAGATTGCATCCAAAATGGCACCCCGGCCTATTCCCTGTGTAGTGCACTACTTTTGACCAGGTCCCATGGGGCTCTGGTCAAAAGTAGGGCATGATATAGGGAGCAGGGTGCCATTTGGGACTCACCTGTCTACATGTTCCACTTTCTCAGGTAAATCACTTCAAGTGAACAAACGTCACGTGATTTCTTTCAGGCACTTTGTTGAACAATGTAAAAGATGAATCCTAGTAGGATTGACCTACCTATATATATTTCACCTGTTCTGTTCATTCCTTTTACTATTTGCACGTGTTTTTTTGTAACATTTCTGCTGTTGAATAACTTATTTCCAAAAATACATTTTTTATTGCAATTGCAGAAGTGGTAAAAAATAAATGTAGTTTGTCAAACAAATCCCAATTGTGTTTGAGTAGAATTTCTTCACTGCATCATTAGTACACATGCCCCCCCACATATCACTTCTGTTATGGAGTGGAAATAGTTTCTCTTTACACCTGTGCAGAATAAGGAACTTGACCAACTAGAGATGAGTGTGAAGAAAATTGTAAAAAGTGCTGCCAACTAGAAACCGACCGACAATCGGTTGGGATGGTATTTTGGGCTGATATTAGCCCATTCCTAATCTATCAGCCTTTGACTATGTTAGCATTCCCTCACCTCCTTCTCAAAACCCATTGAATAAGAAAGCCAGAGGTCCCTCCCCTCTGACCTTTTCCTCCAATGGGTTTTGAGAATGCGAGGAGAGAGGGTGTGCAAGGAGTATGCAATTGAGATGCTCCCATAGAGAATTATAAGAGGCCATTAGTGGCCAAATGGCAGTATTAGCTTCCACCATTTTAATGCAGTCAACTGGGTGGGACTTCCAACTTCACTGGCTAATCCCTCATGGTGACCCTGTTAGAGTCATGTCCAACCGAGTCATCAAGTTACAGCGGCTTGCAAAAGTATTCACCCCCCTTGGCATTTTTTCCTATTTTGTTGCCTTACAAACTGGAATTAAAATGTTTTTTTTGGGGGGGGTGTATAATTTGATTTACACAATGCCTAACACTTTGAAGATGCAAAATATTTTTGGGTGAAACAAACAAGAAATAAGACAAAAAAACATAACTTTAATCTGCGTAACTATTCACCCCCCAAAGTCAATACTCTGTAGAGCCACCTTTTGCAGCAATTACAGCTGCAAGTCTCTTGATGTATGTCTCTATAAGATTGGCACATCTAGCCACTGGGATTTTTGCCCATTCTTACAAAACTGCCCCAGCTCCTTCAAGTTGGATGGGTTCTGCTGGTGTACTGCAATCTTTAAGTCATACCACAGATTCTCAATTGGATTGAGGTCTGGACTTGAACTAAGCCATTCCAAGATATTGAAATGTTTCTCCTTAAACCACTCAAGTGTTTTAGCAGTATGCCTAGGGTCATTGTCCTGCTGGAAGGTGAACCTCCCTCCCAGTATCAAATCTCTTGAAGACTGAAACAGGTTTCCCTCAAGAATTTCCCTGTATTTAGCGCCATACATCATTCCTTCAATTCTGACCTGTTTCCCAGCCCCTTCCGATGAAAAACATACCCACAGCATGATGCTGCCACCACAATGCTTCACTGTGGGGATGATATTCTCGGGGTGATGAGAGGTGTTGGGTTTGCGCCAGACATAGCATTTTCCTTGATGGCCAAAAAGCTTAATGTTATTCTCATTTAACCAGAGTACCTTCTTCATATGTTTGGGGAGTCTCCCACATGCTTTTTGGTGAACACCAAATGTGTTTGCTTATTTTTTTCTGGTGTTGCAGACTCTGGGGCCTCTCAGAACAGGTGTATATATACTGAGATCATGTGACAGATCATGTGACACTTAGATTGCACACAGGTAGACTTTATTTAACTAATTGTGTGACTTCTGAAGGTAATTGGTGGCACTAGATCTTATTCAGGGGCTTCATAGCAAAGGGGGTGAATACATCGGCACGCACCACTTTTCAGGTTTTTATTCTTTTGAGTTTTTTGAAACAAGTTCTTTTTTTCATTTCACATCACCAATTTGGACTATTCTGTGTATGTCCATTACATGAAATCCAAATTAAAATCAATTTAAATTACAGGTTGTAATGCAACAAAATAGGAAAAATGCCAAGGAGGGTGTATACTTTTGCAAGGCACTGTCAGCCTATTGTTAAGAAAATGTACAACTTCAAAATGGAGATGGCCAGATACAAAGATGAGTCCTCTATGAATTCTACCTATCTCTCCTGTCATCTGTGCTGCAACGTGTGTGTGTTTGGGTTGTTAAACTCCTGCAAGGTGTGGCTTCTTTCTGCTCGCTCTGTGTTGGGTTTAGGACCAGGTTGCACTTTATTACAAAGGTATTTACAAAAGGAGACAAACAAATCAAATGTGATTGATTTCCGAGGCTATAAAGACAATAAATAATAGGTGTACAGTTAAAAAATATATATATTCTTGTTTGCCATTTTATTATTTTCCACAAGGTGGTGCAGCTGTTGCATAAAACCAAAAATGTCCTCCACTTAAATACAGGCCCCGAATACACAGACGGCATCTCAGACCGATAAGCAAATGGGCATTGTCTACACATGGAACCCTTTACTGCAGTTGGAATTAACGTAGGCCAAATCCACATTATTCACTCAACAATTTCACTGACCTACTGTATATCATGGTGTGATTTCAATGTTTAGCTTCGTATAACACTGACACAATTCTATAAATAGTTTTAAATGACAGTATTTTTTTTGCTGATTCTGAATCAGCCAGTGATAGACGAACAAGTAGACTGAGCGATTTCAACTTTTAATTCCAGTTAAGGAAAAAGAAGATTTCACAATGTTGAAAGTAGGTTTAAATAAATATATTTTCAGGTGAACGGCATGTTGATGCAGAAATATTTTTGTTAGTAAGATAACTGAAGTATTTTCCAGTAAGCCTTGACTCCATTCTAACCATTTATATGACCTATTTTAATAGTATTTAGCATACATCTAAAGCGCTTTCGTTAACATTGGTAAAATTCAGAGGCCTGAAGTTGCCAGACGTCAAATCATGTACATAATATAACATTTAGCAGGCTTTAATCCAAAGCGACCTCCAGTCATGTGTGTCTACATTTCAACTATGGCTGGTCCCAGAAATTGAACACACGATAATCTTGTTGCAACTGAGCCTTACAGGACCACATAAAATCATGACAGAGCCCTGACAGACATCTTCCATAAGAGCACTAAAGGAAACCATCTTAAGTGAAGGGCCCACCTTGAGAGTCTCCATAACAGAAGATGGTTTCCTAATGTGTCACATTGAGCTCCGTCAGCATCTTCAGTAGTCCAACGCCTGTGTTAAATACAATAATAGGTAATATGCCAGTTAACAATGCAGCAGCCAAGGGAATACAGAAAACCCACGAGGAAGGTATCTGTTCTGTTACTCAAGGAAGCGTGTTCACTGAATGTGCAAAAACAACCAAACAGCAGGACGTAAACAGGTTATCGTCTAATTTTCAGGCAGTGTAATGTGAATTTTCTGTCTTGTTTAGCTTATGCTGGGTAAAATAACTCCTGTCGTCCCACAGGAGAGGGAATGAAGTAGTATGTTATGAGTGATACATGGTCTCTCTCTGTGTGTGTGGGGGGGTCTAAGCGATCTAAGGTTTCCCGCTCGTCTCCTGTAACACTTCTCTCCCAGGACATGTTAGAGTGTGTTAGAGAGACATTAGGGTCAATGGAGAATGATGACCCTTCTCCGGCTTGGTATTCCTTGAAGGAGCGCCTTTGGACAACACACAATCGACTCTAACTTGATCAGAACCAGTGGCTTTTGTTCTTGTAAGCAGAAATTAACACTTCATTCCCCTTGGTCGGCAGAAATTGAACACTGCACTGCATGGAAGGTCCTCTCAGGGACTAGAATAGATAATAGTGTTAAGTTAAAACAGCTCTGGACTGAAACACAATTAGCTAGTTTCCATGTTGGCAGAGAGAAGTCTGGTGGAGGAGATGATTATGTAGTCGTTAGCTATTGATCAAGGCAGCAGGTAATCTTCCTGGTGTTTATTAAGGATCCCCATTGGCTCCTGCCAAGGTAGCAGCTACTTTTACTGGGATTCAGCAACATTAAGGCAGGTACATACAATTAAAAATACTATATGACATTACATTTCATAACACTTTGGAAATGCATTCTCTGGAGTGATGAATCAAGCTTCACCATCTGGCAGTCCGATGGACGAATCTGGGTTTGGTGGATGCCAAGAGATCGCTACCTACCTGAATACATAGTGCCAAACCTTATCGCCAGCAAACTTAATGATGGTGATGGAATCGTGCTTGGACAGAGTCATGGGTGAACAGGGAGTACAGGAAGCGACTAAGCACGCACCCCTGAGGGGCCCCCATGTTGAGGATTAGTGTGGCAGAAGTGTTATTGCCTAGCCTTTCCACCTGGTGGTGGCCCGTCAGGAAGTCCAGGATCCAGTTGCGAGGGAGGTGTTTAGTTCCACGGTCCTTAGCTTAGTGATGAGCTTTGTGGGCACTATGGTGTTGAACAGTGAGCTGCAGCCAGTTAACCCACTGTTCCCCTGGCGCCGAAGATGTGGATGTCGATTAAGGTTGCCCCCCGCACCTCTCTAATTCAGAGGGGTTGGGTTAAATGCGGAAGACACATTTCAGTTGAATTACATTCAGTTGGACAACTGACTAGGTATCCCCCTTTGCCTTTGCCTTTCCTAGTCAATGAACGGCATTCTCACATAGGTGTTCCTTTTCTCCGTGTGGGAAAGGGCAGTGTGGAGTGTAATTGAGATTGCGTCATCTGTGGACCTGTTGGGGCGGTATGCGAATTGGAATGGGTCTAGTGTTTCTGGGATGATAGTGTTGTTAGCCATGACCAACTTTTCAAATCACTATGGCTACCGATGTGATTGCTACGTGGCGGTAATAATTTAGGCAGGTTACCTTCGTGTACTTGGGCACAGGGACTATGGTTGTCTGCTTGAAACATGTAGTTATTACAGACTTGGTCAGGGAGAGGACAAAACAGAAAATGTCTGATAAAACTGCAGTTCCTCACAATAAAATGACAGCTCTTAAGATTGCTAAAAAAAAGACCAGCTCAACACTACATTAAAACAAATAATTTTGAGCCAGTTTATCCATGCATGCTCTGAGTACACATCCTGGTAATCCGTCTGGCCCTGCGGCCTTGTGAATGTTTAAAGGTCTTACTCACATCGGCTATGGAGACACAGAGTCGTCCAGAACAGCTGATGCTCTCAAGCATGCTTCAGTGTTGCTTGCCTCGAAGCGAGCATCAAAGGCATTTATCTCGTTTGTTAGGCTCGCGTCCCTTGGCAGCTCGCAGCTGTGATTCCGTAAATAGTTTGCAAGCCCTGCCACATCCGACGAGCATCAGAGCCGGTAGTAGGATTCAATCTTAATCCTATATGGGCCTGTTTCTTTGCTCGTGGTATACTCCTCAATGCCATTGGATGAATCCTGGAACATATTCCAGTCTGTGCTAGCAAAACAGTAGCATAGTGTCCGCGTCATCTGACTACTTCCGTATTGAGTGAGTCACTGCTACTTCCTACTTTAGTTTTCGCTTGTCAGCAGGAATCAGAAGGATAGAATTATGGTAATTCCAAATGGAGGGAGAGGGAGAGCTTTGTACGAATGTTTGTGTGTGGAGTAAAGGTGGTCTAGAGTTTTTATCCCCTCTGGTTGCACATGTGACGTGCTGGTATATATATGAGGTAAAACATGTTCAAATTTGCCTGAATTAAAGTACCCTGCCACTAGGAGCGCCGCTTCTGGGTGAGCATTTTCTTGTTTGCTTATGGCTTTATACAGGTCGATGAGTGAGGTCTTATTGCCAGCATTGGTTTGTGGTAGTAAATAAACATCTCTGAAAAAAGTGAATGAAAACTCTTTGTAGGTAGTGTGTTCTACAGCTTATGAGGTACCCTACCCCAGGCAAGAAATACCTCAAGACTTCCTTAATATTAGACACACCAGTTGTTATTGACAGACAGACACACATCACCACCACTTGGCTTACCGGATTTACCTGTTCTGTCTTTCCGAAGCACGGAAAACCCAGCCAACTGTATAATATCCGTGTTGTCGTTCAGCCATGACTCAGCGAAACATATGGAATCATGTAGTAACCAAAGAAAGTGTTAAACTAATCAAAATCTATTTTATATTTTACATTCTTCAAAGTAGCCACCCGTTGCCTTGATGACAGCATTGCACACTCTTGGCATTCTCTCAGCCAGCTTCACCTGGAATGCTTTTCCAACAGTCTTGAAGAAGTTCAAACATATGCTGAGCACTTGTTAGCTGCTTTTCGTTCTCTCTGCAGTCCAACTCATCCCAAACCATCTCAATCGGGTTAAGGTCGGGTGATTGTGGAGGCCAGGTCATCTAATGCAGCACTCCATCACCTTCTTAGTCAAATAGCCCTTACACAGCCTCAAGGTATGTTGGGTCATTGTCCCGTTGAAAAACAAATGATAGTCCCACTAAGCCCAAACCAGATGGGATGGCGTATCGCTGCAGAATGCTGTGGTAGCCATGCTGGTTAAGTGTGCCTTGAATTCTAAGTAAATCACAGACAGTGTGACCAGCAAAGCACCATCGCACCACCTCCATGCTTCACGGTGAAAACCACACATGCGGAGATCATCCGTTCACCTACTTTGTGTCTCACAAAAGACCGATTTCCACCGGTCTAATATCCATTGCTCATGTTTCTTGGCCCAAGCAAGTCTCTTCTTATTATTGGTGTCCTTTAGTAGTTGTTTCTTTGCAGCAATTATTGTGCAAATGCAATATCCGTTACAACTGACAGAGAAGGTTTTATAGCCTTCAATACATATTTTTGGGAATGTTCGTTCAAATCGGCAGTTTCTTTTTTTCACCTGTTCAGAAATATGAGGTAGAGATACTTCATCATGGTTCAGAGAGGCTGGGGAGTAAAGAGAGAAACATAAGAGGGGGAGTGTGAGCAGCAGCTATGCAGTGTGCATAAAATAACACAAGCGCAGAACGTGATCCGGATCCTTAGCTTTGAGAAAGCAGTTTGTGATCCGGATCTTTAGCTTTGAGAAAGCAGTTTGTGATCCGGATCTTTAGCTTTGAGAAAGCAGTTTGTGATCCTGGATCCTTAGCTTTGAGAAAGCAGTTTGTGATCCGGATCTTTAGCTTTGAGAAAGCAGTTTGTGATCCTGGATCCTTAGCTTTGAGAAAGCAGTTTGTGATCCGGATCCTTAGCTTTGAGAAAGCAGTTTGTGATCCGGATCTTTAGCTTTGAGAAAGCAGTTTGTGATCCGGATCTTTAGCTTTGAGAAAGCAGTTTGTGATCCGGATCTTTAGCTTTGAGAAAGCAGTTTGTGATCCGGATCCTTAGCTTTGAGAAAGCAGTTTGTGATCCGGATCCTTAGCTTTGTGAAAGCAGTTTGTGATCCGGATCTTTAGCTTTGAGAAAGCAGTTTCCGGAGGGGCTTGAGGGGTGGCGACCGTGAAACATCTGTATTTGCAGCCACATTCTAGATGAAAATAGGGTCATCTACCCACTAAATAAACCCCACATATAATATACGGACAACTGTGCACCACCCTTTGGGACTCCCGGTCCCGGCCAGTTGTGACGTAGCCTGGGATCAAACCACAGGCTACAGTGACTTAGACCACTACACCACTCGGGAGGCCATAGAAAATACTTCTGATCATAAAGTACTCTTAAGCCCTTCATGGAGGTCATATTGAGGTACATTTGACTGTAGCCCAGCTGCTACGTGAATTTGTTTAAACTTTGATAGTCCACCAAATTTCACACACATGTCTAACTAAAGAAGTCCTTTTTGAAAAAAAGTTATAGAAATGTAACAGAAAACCTACCCTGTAATTGTCACTTTGGGTCAAATCTCATAGGAATGCATTATGTCCAGCAGAGAGGGACAGGTAACCCCATTTTAACAAAATGTAACAGTATAACTTTAGTCTATCCCCTCCCCGGGCTCAAACCAGGGACCCTCTGCACACATAGACAACTGACACCCACGAAGCATCGTTACCCGTCGCTCCACAAAAGCCACGGCTCTTGCAGAGCAAGGGGAACAACTACTTCGAGGTCTCAAGTGACGTCACCGATTGAAACGCTATTAGCACGCACCACCTCTAACTAGCTAGCCATTTCACATCGGTTACATAAACACTTTTATGATGAGACCTTTCAGCCTTTACACAAAGTAAGTAAGAGTATGAATAAAGATGTCTAGCTATAGCTCCATAGCAGATTTAACATATTATACTCATACTCTAAAGGGACAGTTTTTAAAATGACCACCAACCAGCTCCATAGGGCTGTATTGGACAGGATCCACATGGCCATATCTCCATAAATAATTGGTATTGTATGTATCCTTTAAAGATTTTGTAGAAAAGTAGCGAAAAAGTGCCAAAATATATACCCAAATTACTGATTCTTTAACATCTAGCCTGCATTTACATTTTATCAGACACTCTTATCCAGAGCGACTTACAGTTGGTGCATTCATCTTAAGATACCAGACAACCAACCACATTACGTTAACGTCCAAAAGCGGCCGTCGCGTCACAGGCTCTCTTCCCACTTCCCCTGAAAACCGGAACATCCGGTTGTTGGGGTTTCGGCAGAGGCAAGCCTTTCTCAAACACTGCGTGGACCTGTCCGCTCTGGGGACTGAGGGAGGCGGGGGCGTGGAAACGGTGTACGACCGGTAAACATCTGGGACGGGAATGTAAAAAACTACCAACGGTACGCGAACACGAACCCGCCTTAGACGGAGTGCCATCGGGGCATAAAGTAAAGACTGTCCATCGAGATTCCAATGGAAGCGGATGGTTTCCCGAGAAGGCATCGGATGACAGCGGAGACAGCAGGCGGGAACGCCGGGGTTGCTGGAGCCTCAGCCGGCGCAGAGGTCCGATGGTTCAGTGGAAGGATCTGGGGAGTGTCGGAGAGCCTCGTTGGGAATTTGTCTCCCCGAATCGGAGGCGAGGCAGAGATCCAGACTGTTCAGTTTAGCGGTGGCCCTCCTGAAATAGCAGATGCTTCGGAACCGGAGTATGAGGGTTTGCCGCAAGGCGCTTCCACCAGCACCCACATGTTTGCAGGAGCAGTGGCTGGGATCATGGAGCATTGCCTGATGTTCCCCATCGACTGTGTCAAGGTAACGCGGTAGGCTATGTTGGGCTAGCGTTAGCCGCTAACTTAGATAGTTAACCGACTGGTCTTGGAGCTTGGGCACATTACATTGGAGGGTTAGAAATTACTTTGCTCGTCATGATGTGGCTTCAGCAATCATGCGAATCCGATTGCTGGCCACCTTGTCAATAAGTTTGTCAGTCACAGCACATATGAGGCAAGGTCGAAACCAGACAGGCTAACATTTCAGCTAGGACGCTAACTTAGCATGCTAACGAGCTAACTTCCATCCACTACGAATATCAGTGGATTGAGCCTGCTCTACTTGCTAGATTAGGTAACGTTACCTAGCTAGTCAGTTACTGCAGTGCACACAAGTTAGATTTGTCACATAATTAGTCGCCATATTCATTAACTTAACTTTGGCATACAGATTTTTTTTTTTAAATGGAAAGGTAAACTTTTAGGAAGTGAATATTGCCGTTGTTGTCATCTTATTAGCTAGCTGTCTAACGTTAGCCATTTTAGCTGGTAGTTAGCTAACCAAAACCGCAAGGTCGGCCTCTGGCTGTGCATCGGCTCGAGTCTGGGGTTGAATGATGATTAGCTAGTACTGTAGCCAGCTATTTAGTTGGCGCCTGATATAATGGGTTTAGTTTAGGCTTAACATTTTCCTACTGCAACTTACTATGGTCCCTATTGCCATTAGTGTGCACCCCCAGGTAGTTTTCATACTAATAACACGCAAAGTTATTATTCGCTTTGAGAAAGGAGACTGTTAGGTGGACTGAAGCAGCACATGTGTGTGTATACATGGACAGGAAATGGGGCACATCACCCGCTGACTGTTGCCCACCAGCTGCCCACCAGCTAGCGAGGTGAACAGTAACCGTATGTGATCGATTAGTAGCTAACGTTACATTTGAAAACGTTCTAAACTGCTTTTAGCATGCAATATGGCTTCGAGGTGTAACTCCCTGTATTTCCAAACTGTCCCTGTATTCAAAGAAGAGAACCCATAGGTTAGTACAGGCACCCTGAATTCTGTCAAAAAGTATTTGATTGTCAATGGGTGAGTTAGTTTTGCATGGCCCGGTTCCCCGGTGGAAAGGAGATTCAATAGAAACCAATGGTGTACAATGTGGGACTCCGCCCACCCAGGGCATCGGGCCATGCAAAACGAACTTGCAATGCTAATTGCTACCTGGCAGCATTTAGATGGGCTAGAACTGTTCTTTGTTTACAGAAAATACCAGGCTGGATGTCCTGGGATTAAGAGCACAATGCTTCTATGTTGCTGTGCTCATTATGCAGAATTAGGCTGACAGGTTGGCTCTACCACTGCACACTCTTAGAACCATAGTTCTGTTTATTGTTATAAGACTTTAAATTTGTGTTGGATGAAGTGCTTAGCTGGGATGACTTAGGTGTTATGTAAACAAGATGTGTTTACGTTACATTAGCCTATGCTGTTTTGACAGGCCCACTCACTGATTTAGGTCTGCTCTGCACATGAGAGCCCAGCGTTTTGTCTGGTATATTTTGTGGTCCCTGTAGAGAGACTCATGAGTTGGTCACTGATGGAAATGATTGGTGGTGTTTGGGAGCATCAAAACCGTGATATATCATCGGTAAATTGTGACTGACTGATCTACAAATAATATTGAGTAGTTAATTAAGATTCCGGGAGATTTGTAGACCGCTGCGGTCATTGTGTACAACTATGCAGTTAGCAGAGACAGAGCAACCGAGTCAGAGCGGTCAGGTAGGGAGACAAGTCAGCTGTTAGTGTCAGGTGGGAGAGCAGGGCTCTCTCAGAACAAAGCGGAGATTCATCTGTCTTTCCCAGCTGTATTTCCTACCTCTGATCCAGGTGCTGCTCACACAGCTTGGGCTTCGTCTCAGTCGTCTAAAATGGCTTCCTCTCCCCGTCTCCTCTCTTCAACGACATGAAAGAACAGGACAGTCGAAAAAAAAGCATGTTCCCAGTTGGCATCCAGCCACCGTGTTGCTTTCACATATACTGAGTTTTCAAATGCGCGCAGACGAAGTAAAGGAGACTAGGAAAGCATGTGTCTTTTAAAGTATTGAGGTGCAGCCCAGACAGTGAAACAGTCTGCTTGCAGAGGAAGGGCAGCCTGAGACAGACTCACTGATCTATAAATCATGTCACCTGTCAAACAACATGGCATTGACCGTCTTTACTTATAAACACATTAGCAGATCTCTACAGAGGGGACCTAGCTCAAGCTGACAGCTGACCCCAGTGGACTAACAGTTGATAATCCTCTGAAAATAGCTTGCACTGGTTGTCACACAGATTGCACAGTAGAGATAATGTCAACTCGTTGTTTACACTCATTCCAAAGGTTGAGGTTAGAAAGGCTCTTTCTAGACAAGCTAAGCTCTCTGCAATACACAACCATAGGCTACATATCGTGTGTCGTGGCTGAGAGAACTGTTCTCATTTCCTTTAACATTGATTCATACCGAAGTCTCATTGAAACATTGACATCAAATATCTTGCAAGATGGCGATGTTCTAAAGGTTTCCAACCCATCCTGGTACTGCTACATTATGCATGGTTGGTTGACGTGTAGGAGTCTGCTCTCTTACAGGCCCGGCATTCCACAGTGCAGTTCCTGTAACACACTGACATACACAGTGCAGCAAGCAATCAGCATGTGTTGTCCATTCAGCTGTAGCCCGGGCCTCTCCTTTGGACGTTATTAGAAGACCCTCTATGCGTTTCACAGCACTAGCTGGTCCCTAGCCTCACAGAGAGAGGATGAACCCTGAACCTTGACACTGGCCCCTAGCCTCACAGAGAGAGGATGAACCCTGAACCTTGACACTGGCCCCTAGCCTCACAGAGAGAGGATGAACCCTGAACCTTGACACTGGCCCCTAGCCTCACAGAGAGAGGATGAACCCTGAACCTTGACACTGGCCCCTAGCCTCACAGAGAGAGGATGAACCCTGAACCTTGACACTGGCCCCTAGCCTCACAGAGAGAGGATGAACCCTGAACCTTGACACTGGCCCCTAGCCTCACAGAGAGAGGATGAACCCTGAACCTTGACACTGGCCCCTAGCCTCACAGAGAGAGGATGAACCCTGAACCTTGACACTGGCCCCTAGCCTCACAGAGAGAGGATGAACCCTGAACCTTGACACTGGCCCCTAGCCTCACAGAGAGAGGATGAACCCTGAACCTTGACACTGGCCCCTAGCCTCACAGAGAGAGGATGAACCCTGAACCTTGACAATGGCCCCTAGCCTCACAGAGAGAGGATGAACCCTGAACCTTGACACTGGCCCCTAGTCTCACAGAGAGAGGATGAACCCTGAACCTTGACACTGGCCCCTAGCCTCACAGAGAGGATGAACCCTGAACCTTGACAATGGCCCCTAGCCTCACAGAGAGAGGATGAACCCTGAACCTTGACACTGGCCCCTAGCCTCAGAGAGAGGATGAACCCTGAACCTTGACACTGGCCCCTAGCCTCACAGAGAGAGGATGAACCCTGAACCTTGACACTGGCCCCTAGCCTCACAGAGAGAGGATGAACCCTGAACCTTGACACTGGCCCCTAGCCTCACAGAGAGAGGATGAACCCTGAACCTTGACACTGGCCCCTAGCCTCACAGAGAGAGGATGAACCCTGAACCTTGACAATGGCCCCTAGCCTCACAGAGAGAGGATGAACCCTGAACCTTGACACTGGCCCTTAGCCTCACAGGGAGAGGATGAACCCTGAACCTTGATACTGGCCCCTAGCCTCGCAGAGAGAGGATGAACCCTGAACCTATCTCTGATGGCGGGCCGAATGGTTGTGGGCAAGGAATAATTAACTAGATCTCCATCCCTCCACCAGTATTCTACAAGAGCACAGACACAAGGGACAACAGACACACCGGTCTCTACATTGCAGATGAGCTGAAGGCAGTCATCAATGACCTTGGACCACAGAAGGTATTTGCACTGGTGACAGACAATGCTGCCAACATGAAGGCTGCTTGGTCTCAAGTGGAGGAGTCCTACCCTCACATCACACCCATTGGCTGTGCTGCTCATGCATTGAATCTGCTCCTCGAGGACATCATGGCACTGAAAACACTATACAAGAGAGTCAAGGAAATGGTTAGATATGTGAAGGGTCATCAAGCTATAGCAGCAGTCTACCTCAAAGCAAAGTGAGAAGAATAAGAGCACCACATTGAAGCTGCCCAGCAACACTTGTTGGGGTGGTGTTGTCATCATGTTTGACAGTCTCCAGGATGGGAAGGAGTCTCCAAGAAATGGCCATAACACAGTCTGCCGATATGAACAGCCCCATCAAGAGGATCCTCCTGGAAGATGTATTTTGGGAGAGTGGTAAGCAGAGGGAAACCTATAACAGTAGCCATTGCACAGATTGAGGAAGACAATGCCATCCTGTCTGATGTTCAGACTCGGGCTTGCAGATGTAATATAATAAATCCATACTGCCCTGCCCACTTCACTGTTGTGCCCAGCAGAGGGAACTACAGTTTTGAAATGCATCAAAAAGCATGAAGACTTCTGCCTGAAGCCCATACACACTGCAACGTACATGTTGGACCCCAAGTATGCTGGCAAGAGCATCCTGTCTGTTGCAGAGCTCAACAAGGCCTATGGTGTTATCACTATTGTGTCTCGCCACCTTGGCCTGGATGAGGGCAAGGTTCTTGGCAGTCTGGTGAAGTACACTTCCAAGCAAGAGCTTTGGGATGGTGATTCATTATGGCGGTCATGCCAAGATATCTCATCAGCCACCTGGTAGAAGAGACTTTGTGGATCTGAGGGTCTTTCCCCTGTTGCCTCCATCATCCTCCAAATCCCACCAACATCAGCCACCTCAGAGCGCAACTGGTCCTTGTTTGGGAACACACACACCAAAGCACACAACAGACTGACCAATACAAGTTTTTGGGCAATACGATGGATCATTGGAGATAATTCAATATTCCCTTTTGTTGTTCAGTGAAATCATCCCATGTGAGGAGTCAACTCATTTCATTAAAGTTAAATTTGTCACTCAATTGTTTTTTTCTATTGGAAGGATTTAATCATTTGCAATTATGTCTTATGATAAGGTAAAAGGTTTATGTATCTGTATGATATGGTAAATATATCCAATGCAAATAATTCCAGTTTAAATGGTATTCATTTTCATATATTTCTGTTAATTCCCATGGACAGTTTCCACCTCTGGATATTCCCCAAAATGTGCGACCCCAAGCCTCACGGGATGAACTCTGAACCTGGACACTGGCCCAGCGAAAAGGAGTGTGTGTAGGGGCAGGGCGTGTGAGTGCTGCTGGGGGGAGCGGCTCACAGAAAGGCAGCTTATGTCCCTCTGACCTTGGGTCTCCTTATTCAACACGTCCTTCTGTTTAACACTAGGGGTGGGCACGACCACTCAAAATGTTCAAACGTGAAACTATTTAGCATGTGGAAGCACTGCCAATATTATGACTTGGCTTTTTTAATATATTACAACTACTGCACTCATCCCACCTCTGCTAAGATTTTATTCCAACATGGAAGTTTCTCAAATGTAATTTAAACATTCTGGTTAGATTATGGTATGGCGAGAAGTGTGTGGTTAGGTTATGACTTGGGTAACTAGTAGGTCTGTGACCTCTAACCTCTCCCCTGTGTAGACGCGAATGCAGAGCCTACAGCCTGAGCCTGCCGCCCGCTACCGGAATGTGATGGACGCGCTTCGACGAATCATAACCACAGAGGGTGTCTGGCGACCAATGAGAGGGCTGAATGCCACGGCCGTGGGGGCAGGACCGGCGCATGCTCTCTACTTCGCCTGCTACGAGAAACTGAAGAAGAGTCTGGGTGACATCATCCATCCCGGTGCTAACAGCCACCTGGCCAACGGTATACCGGGAAAACGCAGCACACACAAGGCATATACATGCAAAGCACACGCACAAAATGCACCTGTGTGCACCAAGCCTGTACATCTCCTATGCAACCTACATACAGTAAATTACCTTGTTTCTTTCTTGTAAACACTCATTTCATTTAGTGTTTCCAATATTATTCTTAGCAACTCAATCAAGTAGTGAATTATTTAGTTCTGTAGTCCTGTAATCTTGGTTCACACTGCAGAGAGGGAGAGGCCCTTTTCTCCCCTGGGCACTAAGCAGATGCTACTTGGACTAACCTAGATGAACCTTGCTCTCAGACACTGAGTTGGGTGGGTGAGTCAGCCTGCCACCTGGAGCACAGTGGCTGAGGAGTGGTGCTACATTGTTCCTATAGCCCCATTCTGTGGACAGTAGACAGGACTACTGCTTGAGCTCCAGGCTCTCTCATACCCAGACAGTAAGCAGGCCCTGGTTTCTCTCTTGGTTTCGTCCTAGGTTCCTGTCTTTTTAGGGAGTTTTTCCCTAGCTACCGTGCTTCTGCATTTCTTGCTCTTTGGGGTTTTAGGCCGGGTATCTGTATAATTGCTGATGTAAAAAGAGCTTTGTAAAATACATTTGAATTGATTGATTGGCCTGAAACTAACTTGTTGGTCCACTCGCCAGTGTGATGAAAAACATCACCAGCCACTCTGGCGGGGTATGAGCTGGTGGTGGGTTCTAATTCTGGCCCTGCAGGCTAGTAGGAGTGGTATCTATCTGGCCGCGCGGCTGATATGACCCCGTATGAATGGTCAGCATTCTGCCGAGTCAGCCACATTCACAGACTGACTGCATCAGAGACCTTCAGAGGGTAAAGAAAGACACTATTATTACTGCAGGAATTGTTTCTGTCCCCCATAGAGTTGTAACTAGCTTTATTAGAGAGCATGTGAAAGGAAAGCAGACTGCAGAACCAGACAAACAGTCCTCTGAGAGTTCACTAAGTAGCTGCCATCAAGGTCTGTCCACACACAGTTCTAATTTGCACGACAAGAAACTTGAAACACAGTTTGCTCAGACAAAGCAAGTACTAGAGAATATTTCTCTATTTATCCCTGTTTCTGTTCTCTGCTTTTCCTCTCTCTTCTTCCCAGGTCAGCTGTCTTCTTTGCTTTTTCTCTCTCTTCTTCCCAGGTCAGCTGTCTTCTCTGCTTTTTCTCTCTCTTCTTCCCAGGTCAGCTGTCTTCTCTGCTTTTTCTCTCTCTTCTTCCCGGGTCAGCTGTCTTCTCTGCTTTTTCTCTCTCTTCTTCCCGGGTCAGCTGTCTTCTCTGCTTTTTCTCTCTCTTCTTCCCGGGTCAGCTGTCTTCTCTGCTTTTTCTCTCTCTTCTTCCCAGGTCAGCTGTCTTCTCTGCTTTTTCTCTCTCTTCTTCCCGGGTCAGCTGTCTTCTCTGCTTTTTCTCTCTCTTCTTCCCGGGTCAGCTGTCTTCTCTGCTTTTTCTCACTTCTTCTTCCCAGGTCAGCTGTCTTCTCTGCTTTTTCTCTCTTCTTCTTCCCGGGTCAGCTGTCTTCTCTGCTTTTTCTCTCTCTTCTTCCCGGGTCAGCTGTCTTCTCTGCTTTTTCTCTCTTCTTCTTCCCAGGTCAGCTGTCTTCTCTGCTTTTCCTCTCTTCTTCCCAGGTCAGCTGTCTTCTCTGCTTTTTCTCTCTTCTTCCCAGGTCAGCTCTCTTCTCTGCTTTTTCTCTCTTCTTCTTCCCGGGTCAGCTGTCTTCTCTGCTTTTTCTCTCTCTTCTTCCCGGGTCAGCTGTCTTCTTTGCTTTTTCTCTCTTCTTCTTCCCGGGTCAGCTGTCTTCTTTGCTTTTTCTCTCTTCTTCTACCCAGGTCAGCTGTCTTCTCTGCTTTTTCTCACTTCTTCTTCCCAGGTCAGCTGTCTTCTCTGCTTTTTCTCTTCTTCTTCCCAGGTCAGCTGTCTTCTCTGCTTTCTCTCTCTTCTTCCCAGGTCAGCTGTCTTCTCTGCTTTCTCTCTCTTCTTCCCAGGTCAGCTGTCTTCTCTGCTTTCTCTCTCTCTTCCCAGGTCAGCTGTCTTCTCTGCTTTCTCTCTCTTCTTCCCAGGTCAGCTGTCTTCTCTGCTTTTTCTCTCTCTCTTCTTCCCAGGTCAGCTGTCTTCTTTGCTTTTTCTCTCTCTTCTTCCCAGGTCAGCTGTCTTCTCTGCTTTTTCTCACTTCTTCTTCCCAGGTCAGCTGTCTTCTTTGCTTTTTCTCTCTTCTTCTTCCCAGGTCAGCTGTCTTCTTTGCTTTTTCTCTCTTTCTTCCCAGGTCAGCTGTCTTCTTTGCTTTTTCTCTCTCTTCTTCCCGGGTCAGCTGTCTTCTTTGCTTTTCTCTCTCTCTTCTTCCCAGGTCAGCTGTCTTCTTTGCTTTTTCTCTCTCTTCTTGTCTTCTTTTCCGGGTCAGCTGTCTTCTTTGCTTTTTCTCTCTTCTTCTTCCCGGGTCAGCTGTCTTCTTTGCTTTTTCTCTCTTCTTCTTCCCGGGTCAGCTGTCTTCTTTGCTTTTTCTCTCTTCTTCTTCCCGGGTCAGCTGTCTTCTTTGCTTTTTCTCTCTCTCTTCTTCCCGGGTCAGCTGTCTTCTTTGCTTTTTCTCTCTCTCTTCTTCCCGGGTCAGCTGTCTTCTTTGCTTTTTCTCTCTTCTTCTTCCCGGGTCAGCTGTCTTCTTTGCTTTTTCTCTCTTCTTCTTCCCGGGTCAGCTGTCTTCTTTGCTTTTTCTCTCTTCTTCTTCCCCCGGTCAGCTGTCTTCTTTGCTTTTCTCTCTCTTCTTCTTCCCGGTCAGCTGTCTTCTTTTTCTCTGCTTTTCCCGGGTCTCTCTCTTCTTCCCAGGTCAGCTGTCTTCTCTGCTTTCTCTCTCTTCTTCCCAGGTCAGCTGTCTTCTCTGCTTTTTCTCTCTCTTCTTCCCAGGTCAGCTGTCTTCTTGCTTTCTCTCTCTTCTTCCCAGGTCAGCTGTCTTCTTTGCTTTTCTCTCTCTTCTTCCCAGGTCAGCTGTCTTCTTTGCTTTTTCTCTCTTTCTTCCCAGGTCAGCTGTCTTCTTTGCTTTTTCTCTCTTCTTCTTCCCGGGTCAGCTGTCGTCTTTGCTTTTTCTCTCTCTCTTCTTCCCGGGTCAGCTGTCGTCTTCACTTTTTTCTCTCTTCTTCTTCCCGGGTCAGCTGTCTTCTCTGCTTTTTCTCACTTCTTCTTCCCGGGTCAGCTGTCTTCTCTGCTTTTTCTCTCTCTTCTTCCCGGGTCAGCTGTCTTCTTTGCTTTTTCTCTCTCTTCTTCCCGGGTCAGCTGTCTTCTCTGCTTTTTCTCTCTCTTCTTCCCGGGTCAGCTGTCTTCTTTTTTCACTTCTTCTTCCCGGTCTTTTCTCTCTTTTTCTCTTCTTCTTCCCGGGTCAGCTGTCTTCTTTGCTTTTTCTCTCTTCTTCTTCCCGGGTCAGCTGTCTTCTTTGCTTTTTCTCTCTCTCTTCCCGGGTCAGCTGTCTTCTTTGCTTTTTCTCTCTCTTCTTCCCGGGTCAGCTGTCTTCTTTGCTTTTTCTCTCTTCTTCTTCCCAGGTCAGCTGTCTTCTTTGCTTTTTCTCTCTTCTTCTTCCCAGGTCAGCTGTCTTCTTTGCTTTTTCTCTCTTCTTCTTCCCGGGTCAGCTGTCTTCTTTGCTTTTTTCTCTCTTCTTCTTCCCGGGTCAGCTGTCTTCTTTGCTTTTTCTCTCTCTCTTCTTCCCGGGTCAGCTGTCTTCTTTGCTTTTTCTCTCTCTTCTTCCCGGGTCAGCTGTCTTCTTTGCTTTTTCTCTCTTCTTCTTCCCGGGTCAGCTGTCTTCTTTGCTTTTTCTCTCTTCTTCTTCCCGGGTCAGCTGTCTTCTCTGCTTGCTTGCTTGCTTGCTTGCTTGCTTGCTCTCTCGCTTGTTTCCAAGTCAGGGGAGAGGCAGGGTAAGAGATTGCAGACATGCCCAGTAGAGGAAGATAAGTTTTAACTCTGGTCCATCAGCAGTGATGATGTCCTGTTTTACCACTAGAGAGAACTAGAGGATTTCTCCTCTGCTTTTTCGTTCATTCTCTGCAATCTTTCTCTCTCTCTTGTTGTTCACCATTGGGGTGTGTGTGTGTTACAGGTACGGCAGGGTGTGTAGCCACATTGCTTCATGACGCGGCCATGAACCCATCTGAAGGTACATTTCTCTGTCTATAAATAATCTATCTTTTTCCCTGGGTGAAGGCCAGGTCTCGCGGCACTGCTTTTCTCCTTCTGATGGGGTGTATTAAACTTCTTGACCACCCATCCCTTTAGCGGGATCATTTTCATCAACACCCGCTGAACTGCAGAGTGCCAAATTCAAATTAAATTACCAAAAATATTTAATTTTCATGAAATCACAAGTGCAATATAGCAAAACACAGCTTAGCTTGTAGTTAATCCACCTGGCGTGTCAGATTTCAAAACAGCTTTTCGGCGAAAGCATAACAAGCGTTTATGTAAGAACATCTCTCTCAGTAGACAAAATATTACAAATAGCTCGCAGCCAAGTAGATTGGTCACGAAAGTCAGAAAATCAATAGATTAAATCGCTTACCTTTGATGATCTTCGGATGTTTGCACTCACGAGACTCCCAGTTACACAATAAATGTTCCTTTTGTTCCATAAAGATTATTTTTATATCCAAAATACCTCCATTTGGTTGGCACATTATATTCAGAAAGCCACAGGCTCGAGCGGTCACGACATCGCAGACAAAAATTCCAAATAGTATCCGTAATGTCCACAGAAACTTGTCAAATGTTTTTTTTATAATCAATCCTCAGGTTGTTTTTAAAATATATAATCAATAATATATCAACCGGGACTGTCGCTTTTTCAATAGGAGAGGGAGAGACAATGGCTGCCCCACTCTGTTGCGCAAGCAAAACTCTGCGAACACCCAGCTATCCACTGACGCGATGTTATCTTTCTCGCTCATTTTCTCAAAATAAAAGCCTGAAACTGTCTAAAGACTGACACCTTGAGGAAGCCATAGGAAAAGGAATCTGGTTGATATCCCTTTAAATGGAGGCAAGTCATCCAATGGAACAGAGAGCTCTCAGGAAAAACAGCACTTCCTGGTTTGATTTTCCTCAGGTTTTCGCCTGCAATATCAGTTCTGTTATACTCACAGACAATATTTTGACAGTTTTGGAAACTTTTGTGTTTTCTATCCTAATCTGACAATTATGCATATTCTTGTTTCTGGGCCTGAGAAATAAGCAGTTTCAAATGGGTACGTCTTTTAGCCAAAAACGGATATCCTGCCACCTACACTCAAGAAGTTAAGGACACTGAGATGTTGTTTGCTGCAGATAAACCACTGTGTCAGAGCTCCCTCTGCAGGTGTAGCACCTTGTACCTCTAGGGCCTAGCTTGTTTACTCTACCTGCTAGCTAGGTGGAGGGGGAGATTGGGGGTGGGGGGCAGGTTGAGGGTGAGGTGGGGGAGCAGGTTTTTAGCTTCAACAGCCTAAATAAATCTGTTAAATCCTTTGAGGAAGTTATGACTGTGCAGATTTTTTATTTGGTCAATCATTTTGGTATTTCTTTTTCATTCTCTGGACTCTGTTCCTGGTCCCTGATGATGGAAATACACCTGGCAATCCTGTCTTTCTAATGCTCCATCCCTCCCTCCCCTCTACTCACCTGTCCCTTCCTCCATCTACCACCTGTCCCTTCCTCCCTCCCCCTCTACCCACCTGTCCCTTCCTCCATCTACCACCTGTCCCTTCCTCCCCCCTCTCCCCTCTCACCTGTCCCTTCCTCCCTCCCTCTACCCTCCTGTCCCTTCCTCCCTCTACTCACCTGTCCCTTCCTCCATCTACTCACCTGTCCTTCCTCCCTCCTCCATCTACCACCTGCCCCCCTCTGTCCCTCACCTGTCCCTGCCCCCCCCTCCCCTCTACTCTACTCACCTGTCCCTTCCTCCCCTCCCCCCTCTACCCTCCTGTCCCTTCCTCCCTCCCCTCTACCCTCCTGTCCCTTCCTCCCTCCCCTCTACCCTCCTGTCCCTTCCTCCCTCCCCCCTCTACCCTCCTGTCCCTTCCTCCCTCCCCTCTACCCTCCTGTCCCTTCCTCCCTCCCCTCTACCCTCCTGTCCCTTCCTCCCTCCCCTCTACCCTCCTGTCCCTTCCTCCCTCCCCTCTACCCTCCTGTCCCTTCCTCCCTCCCCTCTACCCTCCTGTCCCTTCCTCCCTCCCCTCTACCCTCCTGTCCCTTCCTCCCTCCCCTCTACCCTCCTGTCCCTTCCTCCCTCCCCTCTACCCTCCTGTCCCTTCCTCCCTCCCCTCTACCCTCCTGTCCCTTCCTCCCTCCCCTACCCTCCTGTCCCTTCCTCCCTCCCCTCCTCTACCCTCCTGTCCCTTCCTCCCTCCCCTCTACCCTCCTGTCCCTTCCTCCCTCCCCTCTACCCTCCTGTCCCTTCCTCCCTCCCCTCCCTACCCTCCTGTCCCTTCCTCCCTCCCCTCTACCCTCCTGTCCCTTCCTCCCTCCCCCTCTACCCTCCTGTCCCTTCCTCCCTCCCCTCTACTCCTCCTGTCCCTTCCTCCCTCCCCTCTACCCTCCTGTCCCTTCCTCCCTCCCCTCTACCCTCCTGTCCCTTCCTCCCTCCCTCCTCTCCCTCTTGTCCCTTCCTCCCTCCTGTCCCTTCCTCCTCCCCTCTACCCTCCTGTCCCTTCCTCCCTCCCCTCTACCCTCCTGTCCCTTCCTCCCTCCCTCCTACCCTCCTGTCCCTTCCTCCCTCCCCTCTACCCTCCTGTCCCTTCCTCCTCTCCCCCCCTCTACTCACTTGTCCCTCCCCCCCTCTACTCACTTGTCCCTCCCTCTCCTCTACTCACTTGTCCCTTCCTCCCTCCCCCTCTACTCACTTGTCCCTTCCTCCCTCCCCTCTACTCACTTGTCCCTCCCCTCTACTCACTTGTCCCTCCCCTCTACTCACTTGTCCCTCCCCTCTACCCTCTTGTCCCTCCCCTCTACTCACTTGTCCCTCCCTCTCCTCTACTCACTTGTCCCTCCCTCCCCTCTACTCACTTGTCCCTCCCTCCCCTCTACTCACTTGTCCCTCCCTCCCCTCTACTCACTTGTCCCTCCCTCCCCTCTACTCACTTGTTCCTCCCTCCCCTCTACTCACTTGTTCCTCCCCTCTACTCACTTGTCCCTCCCTCTCCTCACTTGTCCCTCCCTCTCCTCTACTCACTTGTCCCTTCCTCCCTCCCCTCTACTCACTTGTCCCTTCCTCCCCCCCTCCCTCTCCTCTACTCACTTGTCCCTCCCTCTCTACTCACTTGTCCCTCCCTCCCCTCTACTCACTTCTCCCTCCCCTCTACTCACTTGTCCCTCCCTCCCTCTACTCACTTGTCCCTCCCTCCCCTCTACTCACTTGTCCCTCCCTCCCCTCTACTCACTTGTCCCTCCCTCCCCCCTCCTCTACTCACTTGTCCCTCCTCTCCCCTCTCTACTCACTTGTCCCTTCCTCCCTCTCCTCTACTCACTTGTCCCTTCCTCCCTCTCCTCTACTCACTTGTCCCTTCCTCCCTCTCCTCTACTCACTTGTCCCTTCCTCCCTCTCCTCTACTCACTTGTCCCTTCCTCCCTCTCCTCTACTCACTTGTCCCTTCCTCCCTCCCCTCTACTCACTTGTCCCTTCCTCCCTCCCCTCTACTCACTTGTCCCTCCCCTCTACTCCCTCTTCCTCCCCTTTTCTCCCTGCCCAGTGGTGAAGCAGCGTTTGCAGATGTATAACTCTCCGTACCGTGGCGTGATGGACTGTGTGCGTGCCGTGTGGCAGAGCGAGGGCCCTGGGGCCTTTTACCGCTCCTACACCACCCAGCTCACCATGAACGTCCCCTTCCAGGCTCTCCACTTCATGACCTACGAGTACCTCCAGGAGCTGCTCAACCCCCACAGACAGTACAACCCCTCCTCACACATGGTGTCTGGAGCCCTGGCCGGGGCCATCGCTGCTGCAGCCACCACCCCTCTGGATGTCTGCAAGACCCTGCTCAACACCCAGGAGTCCCTGGTGGGGCTCCCCGCTGCAGGCCAGGGTGGAGGTCAGGGGACACACAGACACATCACGGGCCTGGCCCATGCCTTCCGGACAGTGTACAGGCTGGGTGGCCTGCCTGGGTTCTTTAAAGGAGTCCAGGCCAGGGTGATCTATCAGATGCCCTCCACAGCCATCAGCTGGTCCGTCTATGAGTTCTTCAAGTACGGAATCACCAAGCACCAGCACGAGAAGAGGGTCGCGCTGCAGCGGGAGGAAAAATAAATCATGTCCTATTTCATTTCAGCCATATCTCTTCACCATCTCTTCCTTTTTTAATCTATCAACCTCCTTCCTATTCCTTTGGAGCAGGTGTTCAGAGCGAGGGAGAAATGAGGAAGAATCGATACGCACATAAACCAACCAATACCCACCTGTTATTTACCCCGTTCAGACTGCCAATAAGACACTTCCATCTGTGGCTCAACCATCAACATCTCTGCTAAACTGTTTGAAACTGAGGATTTACAATACACTATGAAAGTGAATATGTGATGTATTGACAGTACGTGTTCAATGTATACCCATATAACGCACATAAACGTCAACCTGAAAGAGATGCTTCTGTTTTACTCCAGCGGATTTAGTTGTGAAATATGTGAAGTGTCCAGCAGCTTTCATTGATTATTGTTGGGATGAATTTGACGACAGCTGTTCTGTCGGTGTTCTTAAAGGCAGACTATGACCTCATCATACAGACAGTTGGCCACTTCCTGCTTTCGGAAATTAACAACAAGATAGTCTAAATTGAGGTGCAGATTGGAAATGGCCAGTAGTGGCGGTCATCTTGGCAGATTTGGATTCTGTTATTGTAATGTGTTAGCGGGAAGTCGCCCAGCTTTGTATGATGATCTATTACGGAGTCTACCTGTAGTGTTAATTCTTGCGTTTTAATGTATCTGGATGAGAATGTTGTTCACTGTAAGGCCCACCAGGGGGCACTGTGACCATCCCAATAAAGCTCTTGAGTTATATCATTTGGCCAGGTGTGAGTGACAGTGGACCTTTAGGGGGCATTTGTGTAAACCCAGACAATTGTTTATAGGCTTCAGGTACAAGATCACCTTAACCCCAGACCTAGTATCAGTTTGTCATTTCGTGAACTGGTAGAGACGTAAACCTCGAGGTTTGAAATCAGGAATTTCTCTCAAAATATAGACTTAAATATATAGCTGCCAGTAAGTTGTAAAGTACAGTAAATATATTCTGAGAGGAACTATTGAGTTAAAGTGATTCCTGAACCCCTACAGTACTAACGTTGGTTGGCGTTGGCTTTGGAGTATAGAAAGAATGGAGAGAATCACCATGGATCTTTGGACAATTCATTGGAAGATAAATTCCATCTTGCCTTGTTATTTGCACTGATGTAAGGAGAGGGGGGGTTGCCCAGATCTCACTTTGTACTTTTGCTTTGAGTAGATCAAATTCTTGGATGGGTTAGCCCACACAGGTGACAGGTAGCTTAGCGCTTAAGAGCGTTTGGACCGTAACCGAAAGGTTGCTGATTCAAATCCACGAGCCGACCAGGTTTTAACATGTACTGATGAGACCTTGAGCGACGCACTTAATCCTGATTGCTCCTGTATGTCGCTCTACATTTGACTAAAATAACTCTAATGTAAACACACTTCAGTTTACAGTCACACCCTTGTTTTACCTGACTGGCTGTTCCTGTATTAAAGAGAACACATGAAGGTTTAGACAGGACGGGTTGGCTAAAACAGGCTGACTGGCACACACACAGAATATGGATTCCCACGCATGAAGCAAAATCCACACTACAGAAACATGTTCACATCATGTGAATGTTACGGTCTGGCTCTGACTCGAAAGGGTCAAGAAGGAAAGAGCTCGTGCTTCAGGGGAACTTTGAAACATTGAAAGGTTTCTGCACAAGTCATCTGTTTGTTTAATAAGCCGTTCTGAAGACTTCAGGTAGAAGTAACTGTTGGACACAGATCTAGGATCAGCTTCCTCTCCCGAAATACTAACTTAACCATTGGAGAGAATGCTAAACTGGCCTTAGATCAGTGGCTAGGGGTGTGACATCATTATACTGTTGTGTATGAACTATTACATGAATTGATTGATTAAGGGACGTATCCATGACACTCGGTGTGTATGGCTGTGTTTATACAGGCAGCCCAATTCTGATCTCTTAACAATAATTGGTATTTTTACCAATCGGATCAGATCTTTTGCCGATAATTGGACACACGGTCAGAATTGGGCTGCCTGTGTAAACGTAGCCTATGTGGCCTCAGCTGTGTGTGTGGATGATGAATGCAGCTGATCAGTCTTCTTAACCTCTGTCTGACTGTCCCCTGTAATCCTGTCTGATCAATAAACAGAGCAGTAGACTCCCTCAGGTTGCCCACAGCTGCTGTTACACTTGTTTGCATTGTTTGTTTTCGTACACACAGACACGTATACCTTTCCTCTCAGCAACAACAAAACAACGCAGTAGACTCTCACATACTGCGATCAAAAGCTTAAAGGACGTTTTTATATCGATATCAAATCATTTGTGGGTAACAATTAAGTACCTAACTGTAATAGTTTTACATCAGAATGGTTGAAAAGAAGAACAAATATTTATTTTTAGCAACAAAGAATTATACTATTCCTCAAGCAAGAATTTTGCTGGGAGGGGAAAACTATCTGTTATTGGCAGAGAGGTTTGGAACTCTTAACTAATGTACTGCTTGGTGAAGTCCCAGGCAAGCTGAAACTCCACCTTTGCAAAACCCGCCGATTAGAAGGTCCATTGCATATTCTAGTTTCAACCAGAAACGAACAGGAAATAACACTGATTAAATGTTTTCAAACTTTTACAGTGTTATATTCATCAGCTTTACAAAATGATACTAGACACAGGATTAACAGGATTTTGACTGCAATGGACCTTTAAACAGCTGTTTGTGTCACCTATATATCTCTATTGTCATAGTAACACATATGGCAGGGGAATACAGAAAGTTTGAAGTACTTCCTGGAAAGCCTGCTGATAAGAAAATAAAGTCATAAGCAGTTGGATGATGTTAGAGAGTGATCTCCCCCAGTGTTTTCCATTGTAAGGTTATTTGATGTGTGTGTAGGGTTTATTTGTCTGTGTCAAGAGGATGAAGGGTCTGATGCATCCCACCCATAAGATGTGTCTGTCTGGCTGTCTGGCAACCAGGCTTGTGTCTGATATTTATCTTTTTTATAATTCAGGTCAGTTGCTATTATGTTTTAAAAATAGTAATAATATGTGTGTGTTTGTGTGTGGACTTGTACATGGCTCAGGTATTTGCTCCCCTGTCACACACACACACACACACACACAGCTCTAAAGGCTGTCTGTTGGTGACAGGTATTGTGTTTAGGCTGAGGCACAGGTGCAGATCTGAACTTTCACCCTGCGACCCAAAACATAACCGCCTCGCTCACACAGCTGGGTCTCCTTTACCTGTGAGTGTATCACAGGAGGTTGGTGGCACCTTAATTAAGATACCTAAATAGAGAATGACTCAAGTAAAAGTCACCAAGTAATATACTACTTGAGTAAATGTCTAAAAGTATTTGGTTTTAAATATACGTAACTATCAAAAGCACATGTACTGACTAAAATATACCACAAGTAAAAGTATCAAAAGTAAAAGTATAAATAATTAAATGCCTTATATTAAGCAAACCAGACGGCACCATTTTATTTGTATTTTTTATTTACAGAGAGCCAGGGGCTCCAACACTAAGACATAATTTACAGATAGCCAGGGGCTCCAACACTAAGACATCATTTACAGATAGCCAGGGGCTCCAACACTAAGACATAATTTACAGATAGCCAGGGGCTCCAACACTAAGACATAATTTACAGATAGCCAGGGGCTCCAACACTAAGATATAATTTACAGATAGCCAGGGGCTCCAACACTAAGACATAATTTACAGATAGCCCGGGCTCCAACACTAAGACATAATTTACAGATAGCCAGGGGCTACAACACTAAGACATCATTTACAGATAGCCAGGGGCTCCAACACTAAGACATCATTTACAGATAGCCAGGGGCTCCAACACTAAGACATCATTTACAGAGAGCCAGGGGCTCCAACACTAAGACATCATTTACAGATAGCCAGGGGCTCCAACACTAAGACATCATTTACAGATAGCCAGGGGCTCCAACACTAAGACATCATTTACAGATAGCCAGGGGCTACAACACTAAGACATCATTTACAGATAGCCAGGGGCTCCAACACTAAAACATCATTTACAGATAGCCAGGGGCTCCAACACTAAGACATCATTTACAGATAGCCAGGGGCTCCAACACTAAGACATCATTTACAGATAGCCAGGGGCTACAACACTAAGACATCATTTACAGATAGCCAGGGGCTCCAACACTAAGACATCATTTACAGATAGCCAGGGGCTAACAAAGACATCATTTAAGATAGCCAGGGGCTCATTTATCAGACAGATAGCCAGGGGCTACAACACTAAGACATCATTTACAGATAGCCAGGGGCTCCAACACTAAAACATCATTTACAGAGAGCCAAGGGCTCCAACACTAAGACATCATTTACAGATAGCCAGGGGCTCCAACACTAAAACATCATTTACAGATAGCCAGGGGCTACAACACTAAGACATCATTTACAGATAGCCAGGGGCTCCAACACTAAAACATCATTTACAGAGAGCCAGGGCTCCAACACTAAGACATCATTTACAGATAGCCAGGGGCTCCAACACTAAAACATCATTTACAGAGAGCCAGGGGCTCCAACACTAAGACATCATTTACAGAGAGCCAGGGGCTCCAACACTAAAACATCATTTACAGAGAGCCAAGGGCTCCAACACTAAGACATCATTTACAGATAGCCAGGGGCTCCAACACTAAAACATCATTTACAGATAGCCAGGGGCTACAACACTAAGATATCATTTACAGATAGCCAGGGGCTCCAACACTAAGACATCATTTACAGAGAGCCAGGGGCTCCAACACTAAGACATCATTTACAGATAGCCAGGGGCTCCAACACTAAGACATCATTTACAGAGAGCCAGGGGCTCCAACACTAAGACATCATTTACAGAGAGCCAGGGGCTCCAACACTAAGACATCATTTACAGATAGCCAGGGGCTCCAACACTAAGACATCATTTACAGAGAGCCAGGGGCTCCAACACTAAGACATCATTTACAGATAGCCAGGGGCTCCAACACTAAGACATCATTTACAGATAGCCAGGGGCTCCAACACTAAGACATCATTTACAGATAGCCAGGGGCTCCAACACTAAGACATCATTTACAGATAGCCAGGGGCTCCAACACTAAGACATCATTTACAGATAGCCAGGGGCTCCAACACTAAGACATCATTTACAGATAGCCAGGGGCTACAACACTAAGACATAATTTACAGATAGCCAGGGGCTCCAACACTAAGACATCATTTACAGATAGCCAGGGGCTCCAACACTAAGACATAATTTACAGATAGCCAGGGGCTCCAACACTAAGACATCATTTACAGATAGCCAGGGGCTCCAACACTAAGACATCATTTACAGATAGCCAGGGGCTCCAACACTAAGACATCATTTACAGATAGCCAGGGGCTCCAACACTAAGACATCATTTACAGATAGCCAGGGGCTCCAACACTAAGACATCATTTACAGATAGCCAGGGGCTCCAACACTAAGACATCATTTACAGATAGCCAGGGGCTCCAACACTAAGACATCATTTACAGATAGCCAGGGGCTCCAACACTAAGACATAATTTACAGATAGCCAGGGGCTCCAACACTAAGACATCATTTACAGATAGCCAGGGGCTCCAACACTAAGACATCATTTACAGATAGCCAGGGGCTCCAACACTAAGACATCATTTACAGATAGCCAGGGGCTCCAACACTAAGACATCATTTACAGATAGCCAGGGGCTCCAACACTAAGACATCATTTACAGATAGCCAGGGGCTCCAACACTAAGATATAATTTACAGATAGCCAGGGGCTCCAACACTAAGACATAATTTACAGATAGCCAGGGGCTCCAACACTAAGACATCATTTACAGATAGCCAGGGGCTCCAACACTAAGACATCATTTACAGATAGCCAGGGGCTCCAACACTAAGACATCATTTACAGATAGCCAGGGGCTACAACACTAAGACATCATTTACAGATAGCCAGGGGCTCCAACACTAAGACATCATTTACAGATAGCCAGGGGCTCCAACACTAAGACATCATTTACAGATAGCCAGGGGCTCCAACACTAAGACATCATTTACAGATAGCCAGGGGCTACAACGCTAAGACATCATTTACAGATAGCCAGGGGCTCCAACGCTAAAACATCATTTACAGATAGCCAGGGGCTACAACACTAAGACATCATTTACAGATAGCCAGGGGCTCCAACACTAAGACATCATTTACAGATAGCCAGGGGCTACAACACTAAGACATCATTTACAGATAGCCAGGGGCTCCAACACTAAGACATCATTTACAGATAGCCAGGGGCTACAACACTAAGATATCATTTACAGATAGCCAGGGGCTACAACACTAAGACATCATTTACAGATAGCCAGGGGCTCCAACACTAAAACATCATTTACAGAGAGCCAAGGGCTCCAACACTAAGACATCATTTACAGATAGCCAGGCGCTCCAACACTAAGACATCATTTACAGATAGCCAGGGGCTCCAACACTAAAACATCATTTACAGATAGCCAGGGGCTCCAACACTAAGACATCATTTACAGATAGCCAGGGGCTACAACACTAAGACATCATTTACAGATAGCCAGGGGCTACAACACTAAGACATCATTTACAGATAGCCAGGGGCTACAACACTAAGACATCATTTACAGATAGCCAGGGGCTCCAACACTAAAACATCATTTACAGAGAGCCAGGGGCTCCAACACAAAGACATCATTTACAGATAGCCAGGGGCTCCAACACTAAGACATCATTTACAGATAGCCAGGGGCTCCAACACTAAGACATCATTTACAGATAGCCAGGGGCTCCAACACTAAGACATCATTTACAGATAGCCAGGGGCTCCAACACTAAGACATCATTTACAGATAGCCAGGGGCTCCAACACTAAGACATCATTTACAGATAGCCAGGGGCTCCAACACTAAGACATCATTTACAGATAGCCAGGGGCTCCAACACTAAGACATCATTTACAGATAGCCAGGGGCTCCAACACTAAGACATCATTTACAGATAGCCAGGGGCTCCAACACTAAAACATCATTTACAGAGAGCCAGGGGCTCCAACACAAAGACATCATTTACAGAGAGCCAGGGGCTCCAACACTAAGACATCATTTACAGATAGCCAGGGGCTCCAACACTAAGACATCATTTACAGATAGCCAGGGGCTCCAACACTAAGACATCATTTACAGATAGCCAGGGGCTCCAACACTAAGACATCATTTACAGATAGCCAGGGGCTCCAACACTAAGACATCATTTACAGATAGCCAGGGGCTCCAACACTAAGACATCATTTACAGATAGCCAGGGGCTCCAACACTAAGATATAATTTACAGATAGCCAGGGGCTCCAACACTAAGACATAATTTACAGATAGCCAGGGGCTCCAACACTAAGACATCATTTACAGATAGCCAGGGGCTCCAACACTAAGACATCATTTACAGATAGCCAGGGGCTACAACACTAAGACATCATTTACAGATAGCCAGGGGCTACAACACTAAGACATCATTTACAGATAGCCAGGGGCTACAACACTAAGACATCATTTACAGATAGCCAGGGGCTCCAACACTAAGACATCATTTACAGATAGCCAGGGGCTACAACACTAAGACATCATTTACAGATAGCCAGGGGCTCCAACACTAAGACATCATTTACAGATAGCCAGGGGCTCCAACACTAAAACATCATTTACAGATAGCCAGGGGCTACAACACTAAGACATCATTTACAGATAGCCAGGGGCTCCAACACTAAGACATCATTTACAGATAGCCAGGGGCTACAACACTAAGACATCATTTACAGATAGCCAGGGGCTCCAACACTAAGACATCATTTACAGATAGCCAGGGGCTACAACACTAAGATATCATTTACAGATAGCCAGGGGCTACAACACTAAGACATCATTTACAGATAGCCAGGGGCTCCAACACTAAAACATCATTTACAGAGAGCCAAGGGCTCCAACACTAAGACATCATTTACAGATAGCCAGGCGCTCCAACACTAAGACATCATTTACAGATAGCCAGGGGCTCCAACACTAAAACATAATTTACAGATAGCCAGGGGCTCCAACACTAAGACATCATTTACAGATAGCCAGGGGCTACAACACTAAGACATCATTTACAGATAGCCAGGGGCTACAACACTAAGACATCATTTACAGATAGCCAGGGGCTACAACACTAAGACATCATTTACAGATAGCCAGGGGCTCCAACACTAAAACATCATTTACAGAGAGCCAGGGGCTCCAACACAAAGACATCATTTACAGATAGCCAGGGGCTCCAACACTAAGACATCATTTACAGATAGCCAGGGGCTCCAACACTAAGACATCATTTACAGATAGCCAGGGGCTCCAACACTAAGACATCATTTACAGATAGCCAGGGGCTCCAACACTAAGACATCATTTACAGATAGCCAGGGGCTCCAACACTAAGACATCATTTACAGATAGCCAGGGGCTCCAACACTAAGACATCATTTACAGATAGCCAGGGGCTCCAACACTAAGACATCATTTACAGATAGCCAGGGGCTCCAACACTAAGACATCATTTACAGATAGCCAGGGGCTCCAACACTAAGACATCATTTACAGATAGCCAGGGGCTCCAACACTAAGACATCATTTACAGATAGCCAGGGGCTCCAACACTAAGACATCATTTACAGATAGCCAGGGGCTCCAACACTAAGACATCATTTACAGATAGTGTTGGAGCCCCTGGCTAAGACATCATTTACAGATAGCCAGGGGCTCCAACACTAAGACATCATTTACAGAAAGCCAGGGGCTCCAACACTAAGACATCATTTACAGAAAGCCAGGGGCTCCAACACTAAGACATCATTTACAGAAAGCCAGGGGCTCCAACACTAAGACATCATTTACAGATAGCCACGGGCTCCAACACTAAGACATCATTTACAGATAGCCAGGGGCTCCAACACTAAGACATCATTTACAGATAGCCAGGGGCTCCAACACTAAGACATCATTTACAGATAGCCAGGGGCTCCAACACTAAGATATCATTTACAGATAGCCAGGGGCTCCAACACTAAGACATAATTTACAGATAGCCAGGGGCTCCAACACTAAGACATCATTTACAGATAGCCAGGGGCTCCAACACTAAGACATCATTTACAGATAGCCAGGGGCTCCAACACTAAGACATAATTTACAGATAGCCAGGGGCTCCAACACTAAGACATAATTTACAGATAGCCAGGGGCTCCAACACTAAGACATCATTTACAGATAGCCAGGGGCTCCAACACTAAGACATCATTTACAGATAGCCAGGGGCTCCAACACTAAGACATCATTTACAGATAGCCAGGGGCTCCAACACTAAGACATAATTTACAGATAGCCAGGGGCTCCAACACTAAGACATAATTTACAGACAGCCAAGGGCTACAACACTAAGACATCATTTACAGATAGCCAGGGGCGCCAACACTAAGACATAATTTACAGATAGCCAGGGGCTCCAACACTAAGACATCATTTAGAGATAGCCAGGGGCTCCAACACTAAGACATCATTTACAGATAGCCAGGGGCTCCAACACTAAGACATCATTTACAGAGAGCCAGGGGCTCCAACACTAAGACATCATTTACAGATAGCCAGGGGCTCCAACACTAAGACATCATTTACAGATAGCCAGGGGCTCCAACACTAAGATATCATTTACAGATAGCCAGGGGCTCCAACACTAAGACATCATTTACAAATGAAACGTGTGTTTAGTGAGTCCGCCCGATCAGAGGCAGTAGAGATGACCAGGGATGTTCTCTTGATAAGTGCGTGAATTGGACCATTTTCCTGTCCTGCTAAGCATTCAACATGCAATGAGTACTTTTGGAGTAAAAAGTACATTATTGTCTTTAGGAATGTGGTGAAGTAAAAGTAAAACATTTCTAAATTATCAATAGTAAAGTACAGATACCCCCCAAAATGACTTACGTAGTACTGTAAAGTATTTTTTACTTAAGTACTTTACACCAGTGCCTTCCAGCCATTCTTCAGACTTTTCCCCTCAGCAGCCTCTAATGGAGTGTGTAACTGGTCACAGACCACATTCAGAACAATAGAATATTACCAATTCATGAATTTCTCAACCTGGACAATAACATTATTGATGAAACGATTGTGATGATCATGGTTTTCCCCCTTCCTGATGAATGAACTTATTGTACAGTGAATCACTGTAGTATCTGCTAACTGATTTGTTAACGTTGAACAGAGAGGGGTATATAGAAGTAGCTCAAAGCAAGGGGTCCTCTCTGGTTTGCTACAGTAAGGCGAACAGTGATGTTTAAGACAAGCAGCTTTAAGAAGAATCAGCTCCTTTTCACACAGCTTCAAGTGTAGAGTGATGTCTCACTGGCTAATCTCACACACACACACATGCTCACACACACACATGCTCACACACACACACATGCTCACACACACACACATGCTCACACACACACACATGCTCACACACACACACATGCTCACACACACACACACACACACACACACACACACACACACACACACACACACGCTCACACACACGCTCACACACATGCTCACACACTGTCTCTTGTCAGCCAGACACCTATTCAAACAGCGAGTGTTAATGAGCCATCTGTCTGTCTGTCTGTGTGTGTTTGACCCGTCACTTCTCTTCCTGTCTGTGGTGTAGCTAGCTGAAGCTTGCCCCACCAGGCCGCTGCAGATACTCCTCATGAGAGCCTGACTGCGTGTGTGTGTTGTGGGGGAGGGGGGATTTGTGTGTTTGCCGTCTCTTGCCTACCTATCTCCTAGCCTAATGTAAACTATTTAGTCTGAAGCTAAGCCCTGTTGATGTGTGTGTGTACATGCGTTTGTTACTAGTTTGAAAAGGATGAAGAGGAAGACCACGGGACAGCAGTAGTAATGGTAGCTGACAGTGTGCCTGCTGTACAGTATAATTTTGAGTCAACAGAAGCTGTGGCTGGAGGAGCCCACAGCAGGTCTGTCACTGTGACTTTATTCATGATATAGCACAGCCTCGTGTGTCTTACTGCTGTCACTGTGACTTTATTCATGATATAGCACAGCCTCGTGTTACTGCTTAAAGATGTGCTCTGGAACTTTGGTGACGACTAAGTATTTTGAAACTTCTCGCTTTAGTGGGACTGTCATTTGTTTTTCAACAGGACAATGACCCAACACACCTCCAGGCTGTGAAAGGGCTATTTGACCAAGAAGGAAAGTGCTGCATCAGATAACCTGGCCTCCACAATCACCCGACATCAACCCAATTGAGATGGTTTGGGATGAGTTGGACCGCTGAGTGAAGTAAAAAGCAGTTAACAAGTGCTCAGCATATGTGGGAACTCCTTCAAGACTGTTGGGAAAGCATTCCAGGTGACTACCTCATGAAGCTGGTTGAGAGAATGCCAAGAGTGTGCAAAGCTGTCATCAAGGCAAATGGTGGCTACTTTGAAGAATCTAAAATCTAAAATATATTTTGATTTGTTTATCACTTTTTTTGGTTACTACATGATTCCATATGTGTTATTTCACAGTTTTGATGTCTTCACTATTATTCTACAATGTAGGAAATAGTAAAAATTAAGAAAAACCTTTGAATGAGTAGGTGTGTCCAAATATTTTACTGGTATTGTCTATTAAACTATATTTGCATTCGTGGATTATTCTAGCCTACGACAACCCGATGGCTTTCATGAAAGTTTTTGCTTGCGTATTCGTAAATGAAAACGTTCATAAAAGGCATCGGGGAGATGTAAATTATCCCACAAATACTGTACAAATATAATTTGATGTATATCTTAAACAACCACATGTTCATGCATTTGACGAGACAGACCTCTTACAGTATGTATAACAACTCTCTTTCTCTCTTTATAAATAAACTACATGACCAAAAGTATGTGGACACCTGCTCGTCCAACATCTCATTCCAAAATCATGGGTGTTAATGTGGGGTTGGTTCCTCCTTTTCTGCCACAACAGCCTCCACTCTTCTGGGAAGGCTTCCCACTAGATGTTGGAACATTGCTGCGAGAATTTCCTTCCATTCAGCCACAAGAGCATTAGTGAGGTTGGGCACTCATGTTGGGATTAGGCCTGGCTCGTAGTCGGAGTTCCAATTCATCCCAAAGGTATTCAGTGGAGTTGAGGTCAGGTCTTTGTGCAGGTCAGTCAAGTTCTTCGACACCGATCTTGACAAACAATTTCTGTATGGACCTCGCTTTGTGTACAGGCGCATTGTCATGCAGAAACAGGAAAGGGCCTTCTCTAAACTCTAGCCACAAAGTTGGAAGCACGGAATCGTATAGAATGTCATTGTATGCTGTAGCATAAAGATTTCCCTTTACTATAGCCCGAACCACTAAAAACAGCACCAGACCATTATTCATCCTCCTCCAAACTTTACAGCTGGCACTATGCATTCAGGCAGGTAGCACTCTCCTGGCATCCGCCACACCCAGATGGTGAAGTTTGATTCATCACTCCAGGGAACGTGTTTCCACTGCTCCAGAGTCCAATGGCGGTGAGCTTTACTCCACTCCAGTAGACGCTTGGCATTGTGCATGGTGATCTTAGGCTTGTGTGCGGCTGCTCGGCCGTGGAATCCCATTTCATGAGGCTCCCGACGAACAGTTCTTGTGCTGACGTTGCTTCCAGAGGCAGTTTGGAACTGGGTAGTGAGTAAGGCAAACCGAGGACAGGCTAATTGTACGTGCTATGTGCTTCAGCACTCGGTCGATCCCTTTCTGTGACTTTGTGTGGCCTACCACTTCACGGCTGAGCCGTTGTTGCTCCTAGACGTTTCCACTTCACAATAACAGCACTTACAGTTGACCGGGGCAGCTCTAGCAGGGCAGAAATTTGACGAACGGACTTGGAAAGGTGGCATCCTATGACGGTGTCACGTTGAAAGTTACTGAGCTATTCATTATGGGCCATTCTTCTTCCAGTGCTTGTTTATGGAGATTACATAGCTGTGTGCTTTATTTTTATACACCTGTTAGCAACAGGTGTGGCTGAAATAGCAGAATCCACTCATTTGAAGGGGTGTCCACATACTTTGGTGTATCATCTTGAAGCCCAAAGGCGGTCACTTTCCCACCGTATTTTACCACAGCGTTGTTAAATAATCATTTCTGATTTGCTAAATGGTTAAATGGTGTACTTACACTGTGCATTCATGTCAGATAATGGGACAATTCTAAAAGTTATTGTATAGATCCATTACTCTAAATCACTGCACCAACGAGACAAGAGACAGAAAACGACAGCAACAACCACACAAACACAAATTGAATACGTCGTAAATGCAGGTCCAACAAGGACGAAATTTGCTAGCATGCATTTGTTGTTGCAGAGAGCAACTGCCGTTGGCTTTACGTAGCAGCCAATGGTGGCGGCTGCATTTTCTTTTATGCTTCTGATTGACCAGCTGCTGACCCATAAGCAGTGGACCATAAAATGTGGATGGGGTGTGAGACAGTATGTCCTGCCCTCACGGAAAAACAACATGAATGTCACGGGATCACATGTGAAGTGTTCCAAAAACACGTTTTCATGTGATCACATGATCTTATGTGAAGGCAATGTATTATTGTGACAACATGTAATGGAACATGTGCTGACATAAAACTACACGTGATGACATAAAACTACACATGTGCTGACATAAAACTACATGTGATGATATAAAACTACACGTGATGACATAAAACTACACATGTGCTGACATAAAACTACACGTGCTGACATAAAACTACACACGTGATGACATAAAACTACACGTGATGACATAAAACTACACGTGATGACATGATTATTGTGACAACATGTTATGGATCATGTGCTGACATAAAACTACACGTGTGCTGACATAAAACTACACACGTGCTGACATAAAACTACACGTGATGACATAAAACTACACGTGATGACATGATTATTGTGACAACATGTTATGGATCATGTGCTGACATAAAACTACACGTTTGCTGACAAAACTACACATGTGCTGACATAAAACTACACGTGATGACATAAAACTACACGTTATGACATAAAACTACACGTGATGACATAAAACTACACACGTGCTGACAAAACTACACATGTGCTGACAAAACTACACATGGGCTGACAAAACTACACGTGATGACATAAAACGACACGTGATGACAAAACTACATGTGATGACATAAAATTACACATATGCTGACATGAAACTACACGTGATGACATAAAACTACACATGTGCGGACATAAAACTACACGTGATCAAAAAAACACACATTTTCACACCATTTAAAATGTGCTATTTCTTGTGAGATGTTCCATGTGAAATCATGTGGTTTTTCTGTAAGTCTACAGTGCCGGTCTTCGCAAGAGAATTAAAACAGGGGAAAGTGTTATCAAGGCCTCAAACACACCCACACCCTTCTCCCCTGTGTAAAGGGGAGAAGGAAAGAAGGCCCCACACACACACACACACTCTCTCCCAGGAGTCATGGTGTAAGCCCCTGTTTTGGAAACCAAGCCTCGGGTCAGTGACATTCACAGCTCACACCTGTGGAAGGGGCTGGTGACACACACACCACCCCCAGGCAGGCACGCACGCACGCACACACACACACACCACCCCCAAATCAAATCAAACCAAATGTTATTGGTCACATACACATGGTTGGCAGATGTCAATGCGAGTGTAGCGAAAGGTAACAACATCTTCTAGTTTTTTTAAAATTATTATTATTTTTTTTACCTTTATTTAACCAGGCAAGTCAGTTAAGAACATATTCTTATTTTCAATGACGGCCTGGGAACAGTGGCCTGTTCAGGGGCAGAACGACAGATTGTCAGCTCGGGGGTTTGAACTCGCAACCTTCTGGTTACTAGTCCAACGCTCTAACCACTAGGCTACGCTGCCGCCCCGACCATGCAGTAAAATCTAACAATTTCACAACAACTACCTTATACACACAAGTGTAAACGATTGAATAAGAATATGTACATATAAATATATGGAAGAGCGATGGCCGAACGGAATAGGCAAGATGCAATAGATGGTACAAAATACAGTATATACATATGAGATTAGTAATGTAGGGTATGTAAACAAAGTGGCATAGTTTAAAGTGGCTAGTGATACATGTATTACATAAAGATGCAGTAGATGATATAGAGTACATTATATACATATACAAATGAGATGAGTACAGAAGAGGGCTCAGAAAGCACCCTTGTGGGGCCCCAGTGTTGAGGATCAGCGGGGTGGAGATGTTGTTACCTACCCTCACCACCTGGGGGCGGCCCGTCAGGAAGTCCAGTACCCAGTTGCACAGGGCGGGGTTGAGACCCAGAGTCTCGAGCTTGATGAGGAGTTTGGTACTATGGTGTTAAATGCTGAGCTGTAGTCGATGAACAGCATTCTCACATAGGTATTCCTCTTGTCCAGGGTTATGGCAGTGTGTAGTGTGGTTTTGATTGCGTCGTCTATGGACCTATTGGGGTGGTAAGCAAATTGGAGTGGGTCTAGGGTGTCAGGTAGGGTGGAGGTGATATGATCCTTGACTAGTCTCTCAAAGCACTTCATGATGACGGAAGTGAGTGCTACGGGGCGGTAGTCGTTTAGCTCAGTTACCTTAGCTTTCTTGGGAACAGTAACAATGCTGGCCCTCTTGAAGCATGTGGGAACAGCAGACTGGGATAAGGATTGATTGAATATGTCCATAAACACACCAGCCAGCTGGTCTGCGCATGCTCTGAGGACGTGGCTGGGGATGCCTTCTGGGCCTGCAGCCTTGCGAGGGTTAACACGTTTAAATGTTTCACTCACGTCAGCTGCAGTGAAGGAGAGTCCACAGGTTTTGGTAGCGGGCCGTGTCAGTGGCACTGTATTGTCCTCAAAGCGAGCAAAGAAGTTGTTTAGTCTGTCTGGGAGCAAGACATCCTGGTCCGCGACGGGGCTGGTTTTCTTTTTGTAGTCCGTGCCTTGCGGAGGGAATAGCTACACTGTTTGTATTCGGTCATGTTTCCGGCCACCTTGCCCTGATTAAAAGCAGTGGTTCGTGCTTTCAGTTTCGCGCAAATGCTGCCATCAATCCACGGTTTCTGGTTTGGGAATGTTTTAATAGTTGCTGTGGGTACGACATTGCTGATGCACTTGCTAATTAACTCGCTCACTGAATCAGCGTATTCGTCAATGTTGTTGTTTGACGCAGTGCGGAACATATCCCAATCCACGTGATGGAAGCAATGTTGAATCGTGGAATCAGATTGGTCGGACCAGCGTTGAACAGACCTGAGCGCGGGAGCTTCCTGTTTTAGTCTCTGTCTATAGGCAGGGAGCAACAAAAGTCGTGGACAGCTTTTTCAAAACGAGAGCGGGGGAGGGCCTTATATGCGTCGCGGAAGTTAGAATAACAATGATCCAGGGTTTTACCAGCCCTGGTAGCACAATCGATATGCTGATAGAATTTAGGGAGTCTTGTTTGCAGATTAGCCTTGTTAAAATCCCCAGGTACAATGAATCCAGCCTCAGGATATGTGGTTTCCAGTTTACATAGAGTCAAATAAAGTTAGTCCAGGGGCATCGATGTGTCTCCTTGGGGGGAATACAGTATCGCAAAAAAGTATTTAGTCAGCCACCAATTGTGCAAGTTGTCCCACTTAAAAAGATGAGAGAGGCCTGTAATTTTCATCATAGGTGCACTTCAACTATGACACGCTTCTACCTCTCTTTCTCTCTTTGCCTCTACCTCTCTTTCTCTCCCTGCCTCTACCTCTCTTTCTCTTTTTCTCCCTGCCTCGACCTCTCTTTCTCACTCTACCTCCCTTTCTCTCTCTGCCTCTACCTCTCCTTCTCTCCCTGCCTCTACCTCCCTTTCTCTCTCTGCCTCTACCTCTCCTTCTCTCCCTGCCTCTACCTCTCTTTCTCACTCTAACTCTACCTCTCCTTCTCGTTCTCACTCTACCTCTACCTCTCTTTCTCACTCTAACTCTACCTCTCCTTCTCGTTCTCACTCTACCTCTACCTCCCTTTCTCTCCCTGCCTCTACCTCTCCTTCTCTCCCTGCCTCTACCTCTCCTTCTCTTTCTCACTCTACCTCTACCTCTCCTTCTATTTCTCTCTCTGCCTCTACCTCTCCTTCTCTCTCTACCTCTACCTCTCCTTCTCTTTCTCTCTCTACCTCTACCTCTCTTTCTCTCTCTACCTCTACCTCTCTTTCTCTCTCTGCCTCTACCTCTCTTTCTCTTTTTCTCCCTGCCTCGACCTCTCTTTCTCACTCTACCTCTACCTCTCTTTCTCTCTCTGCCTCTACCTCTCCTTCTCTCCCTGCCTCTACCTCTCTTTCTCACTCTACCTCTACCTCTCTTTCTCTCTCTAACTCTACCTCTCTTTCTCACTCTACCTCTACCTCTCTTTCTCTCTCTACCTCTACCTCTCTTTCTCTCTCTCTCTGCCTCTACCTCTCTTTCTCTCTCTACCTCTACCTCTCTTTCTCTCTCTACCTCTACCTCTCTTTCTCTCTCTGCCTCTACCTCTCTTTCTCTCTCTGCCTCTGCCTCTCTTTCTCTCTCTGCCTCTACCTCTCCTTCTCTCCCTGCCTCTACCTCTCTTTCTCACTCTACCTCTACCTCTCCTTCTATTTCTCTCTCTGCCTCTACCTCTCCTTCTCACTCTAACTCTACCTCTACCTCTCTTTCTCTCTCTCTCTGCCTCTACCTCTCTTTCTACCTCTACCTCTCTTTCTCTTTCTCACTCTACCTCTACCTCTCTCTTTCTCTCTCTGCCTCTACCTCTCTTTCTCACTCTGCCTCTGCCTCTCTTTCTCTTTCTCACTCTGCCTCTACCTCTCTTTCTCTCCCTACCTCTACCTCTCCTTCTCTTTCTCGTCCTTATCCTATCTTTTGTCTTTCTCATCTAGCTTTATGTATGCCCCACTTTGACACTCCCCCTGACTCCTAACTCCCTCACCTACTCATAATGAGTTAGAGGGTGAGTCTCTCTCTCTCTCTCTCTCTCTCTCTCTCTCTCTCTCTCTCTCTCTCTCTCTCTCTCTCTCTCTCTCTCTCTCTCTCTCTCTCTCTCTCTCTCTCTCTCTCTCTCTCTCTCTCTCTCTCTCTCTCTCTCTCTCTCTCTCTCTCTCTCTCTCTCTCTCTCTCTCTCTCTCTCTCTCTCTCTCTCTCTCTCTCTCTCTCTCTCTCTCTCTCTCTCTCTCTCTCTCTGTTCAAACAAACATGTTTACATTGCCAAAGCAAGTGAAATGGATAAACAAAAGTGAAATAAACAAAAGTGAACAGTAAACTTTACACTCACACACATTCCAAAAGAATATAGACATTTCAAATGTCACATTATGTCTATATACAGTGTTGTAACAATGTGCAAATAGTTAAAGTTAATAAGGGGAAATTAATAAACATAAACATGGGTTGTATTTACAATGGTGTTTGTTCTGGTTGACCTTTTCTTGTGGCAACAGGTCACACATCTTGCTGCTCTGATTGGACACTGGTATTTCACCCAGTAGATATGAAAGTTTATCAAAATTGGATTTGTTTTCAAATTCTTTGTGGATCTGTGTAATCTGAGGGAAGTATGTGTCTCTAATACAGTCTTTCATTTGGCAGGAGGTTAGGAAGTGCAGCTCAGTTTCCACCTCATTTTTGCACATAGCCTGTCTTCTCTTGAGAGCCAGGTCTGCCTACTGCGGCCTCTCTCTCTCGCTCTCGCGCGCGCGTGCTTTCGGCCAGCTCTGGCGTTAATGTGCTGCTGCCTGGCCCTGTATGTATTGGATGAGGGGTGAGTCACACACATACACACACACACACACACACACACACACAGATTGTGGTCCCACGCGTTCTTCAAGGGTGATGCTGGATGGAGGAGCTTTGGATAATAACCCACCTGCCTGTTTCTCTCACTCCCACATCAGGAGCCAGGAGAGGACAGGAGGGGGTAGTGATGGGAGACTGGTGCTCTTAGATGTGCTCTGTGTCTGTGTGTGTAAAAGCTGTAGCTAGTTCTTTCTCAAGAGGGGCTGTGTGGACTGTAATGCAGATCACTGTTAGTCTCCCTGTACTAAATCTACTCTCTCAGCCTTCAGCTTGTCTCTATTCAAAAACCCTAATGGATGTTAAACTGCTAATGGGTGACGACTACGGCTTTATGATTAATTCCTTACTGGCAACAAGCACAATATCACACACACACACTGGACATATCTGACCACAGAGACAATGTGTGGTGAGGGAATGAGAGAGGTGTGTTTTATGTTAAATCCCCGTTATTGACCACAGGAGCAGGCAGGACAACACAACCTGTAACCATCAGACAAGATAGAGTTCACATCAAGTCACATTTTAGATTAACAGTGTAGACTAACAGTGTAGACTAACAGTGTAGACTAACAGTGTAGACTAACAGTGAAATGTTTACTTACAGTTACTCTGAACGAAGAGCAAGCTTTTCCTGCATACAGTCGAGGAGAGAGAAATAAAGTAATCATGAGTTTCTCTGGACAGAAAGCTGTAACTTCAATATTGGCAAATTCTTCCCACCACCACACACACACACACACACACAGAGAGAGAGTGAGAAACACACACACACACACACACACACACACACACACCTGTGACTTCATCTGACCTTGAACTGTAGAACAATGGGGCACAGCTGGCTTATCTGTGTGTCTATGCTATGGAAGGTGTAATGGAATCATGTGCGTGCGTGCTTGTGTGCGCGTGTGTGTGCGTGCGTGCGTGCATACACGTTTCTGTGTGTGTGTGAAACAGGATACTTCACACTTCTTCCCCATTAGAAGACATCATGCTCGCCTTGCAGTGAATAGACGGCCCAATGAATCCAACTGTTCAGAAAGACATGCCACAGCTAATGGGCTACAACCGGGAGGGTACAGTCAATGGTGTGTGTGTATGTGTGTGCGTGTGCGTGTGTGTATGTGTGTACGTGTGTACATGTGTATGTGTGTGTGAGGAAGAGCCCCCATACAGGTGTGGGTTGTACAGTGAATGGTGTGTGTGTGTGTGTACGTGTGTGCGTGTGGGTATGTGTGTGTGAGGAAGAGCCCCCATACGGGTGTGCGTGGTACAGTGAATGGTCCTGCATTAGCTAAACTGATTTATTGCCACCCCACAGCATGCTGGCTTCAGCAAGCAAATACTAATGGTGGTCCCTCTCTGTCTCTCTCTCCCTCTCTCTGTCTCTCTCTCCCTCTCTCTGTCTCTCTCTGTCTCTCTCTCTCTCTCTCTGTCTCTCTCTCTCTCTCTCTCTCTCTCTCCCTCTCTGTCTCTCTCCCTCTCTGTCTCTCTCTCTCCCTCTCTGTCTCTCTCTCTCCTCTCTCTCTCTGTCTCTCTCTCTCCCTCTCTGTCTCTCTCTCTCTTTTCCCTCTCTGTCTCTCTCTCTCTCTGTCTCTCTCTCTCTGTCTCTGCCTGATTCTCTCTCTCTCTGTCTATGTCTGTCTCTGTCTGTCTCTGTCTCTCTCTCTCTCTCTCTGCCTGTCTGTCTCTCTCTCTGTCTGTGTCTCTGCCCGTCTCTCTCTCTGTCTGTCTGTGTCTGTCTGTCTGTGTCTGTCTGTCTGTGTCTGTCTGTCTGTGTCTGTCTGTCTCTCTCTCCCTCTCTGTCTTTGTCTGTCTCTCTCTCTCTGTCTCTGCCTGTCTCTCTCTCTCTGTCTCTGCCTGTCTCTCTCTCTCTCTCTCTCTGTCTCGCTCACCTCCCTGGGCATTAAAGGTGAATGCAGATGAATGCAGGTGTCCACCACTCTCTCTTTCCACCCTTTCATAAACTCCTCCTCTTCCCTCTGTCCCGCCAACCCTTCCCTCCATCTCAGATGTTGTGACAAAATTCCTCAAATCTTCTGACAAGCTCTTTAGTGAGCAACAGCACACGCACACACACAAACCCCGCCACAGGCTTAAAACAAGGTCACTGATCTGTCAGAGGTGTGGACAAGACTGAAAGGTGTGTGTGTGTCTGTCTTTCGCACAGGTGCAGTCAGGGACACAGAGAGAGGCTGTCTGCACTTTGAATTTGAGCTTTAAAAGAAACAGTCTTCCTCTCCTGTCGAACAAGTACATCTGCCTGAAGCACTAGTCAACCGATGAGGCCAGGAGGACCGAAGTAGGCTATTCTGTAGGTGATGAGGATATAGAGTTTATAACTTTAACTAACACCAGTCTGGAATACTTCCTCATTCCTCAACACATTTTTGCTTTGGCTACTCGAACTGCATAAATAATCTCTGTCTTCTCATGAATACCGTTTAAAGATATGTTTAGAGACACTGGATTCTAACATGTAACCTTTGGCTCTTTGGAACCAGAGCCAAATGCTTGTGTTCATCCATCATCCCAATCCACAGCAACTAGCAAAATCAAAGCCTACTTGAAGGTAACACTGCTCACTGCTGCCCCTAGAGGCTGGTGTCCCTGTCATCTCCCGATGTTCTCAGACATGGATGGACGTCGAAAAAAATGACTTGTATCACAGGCAACCTGGCTGTTATCACTCCGTGTCCTAAAATGTACAATAGCAGTTTTATCTGCAGCACTCCTTTCCTGCAGAGTCTTACAGAGGAATGTGTAGTAACCTCCCTGTCTCGCTCTGCTACCCCCTAGACTGGTGTGTGTGTGTGTGTGTGTGTGTGTGTGTGTGTGTGTGTGTGTGTGTGTGTGTGTGTGTGTGTGTGTGTGTGTGTGTGTGTGTGTGTGTGTGTGTGTGTGGGTACCGGTGCGTGCCTGCTTATGTGTGTTTGTACCTTCTATGTGACTAGGGACAACTTTAGTTCAAGGTCAGATGTGAGCTCTCACACACACACACTTGTCCAGGCCTTGACCTGTCCGTCACTGTGTATCTCTGTCACCTGACCACACTCACTCAGGGGAGGAGTAGAAGGATAGAGGGAGGGAAGGAAGGAGGCTATGAGAAGAGGAGGGAGGGAAGGAAGGAAGCTGTGAGAATGGAAGAGGAGAGAGGGAGGGAATGAAGGAAGGAGGCTGTAAGAATAGAAGAGCGAGGGAAGGATGATCTGAGAATAGAAGAGGAGAGAGGGAGGGAGGGAATGAAGGAAGGAGGCTGTAAGAATAGAAGAGCCAAGAGGGAGGCTATGAGAATGGAAGAGGAGAGAGGTTTGGAGTCTCAGACCTGTTAACCAGTCGTGATTCGTGAGAGGCAGTAGGTAAGGCCTGAGTCGGGAGGACTAGGCGGACAGGGGGAGTAGAGGGAGAGAGGGATGTCTCAGGTCTGTTAGGCAGTCCTGAGAGGTTGTAAGTAGTTTCTGTGTAAATACGGCTGCTATCTGTTTGTGATAGTGTATGTTACTCTGTGTCAGAGCTTCTCAATGCTTTCCTTGTCTCTGCTTATCATCACTAATTAAAACATCTCAATTCCTCTGGCCAAACTCTAGGGCTGAAGGAGTGTGTGAGTGTGTGAGTGTGTGTGCGTGTGTGCGTGCCAGTGTTCGTGCATGTGTGTGTGTGTGTGTGGTGTGTGTGTGTGGGAGCGGTCGGAGGGAATGTAGCAGGTTGGAGGATATCGTCCACTTAGCTGGCCTTCTATGGACAGGAGGGCTCTCAAATATTCAACCAGGTCTGCCCTGCCAAGAGAAGGTCCGTTTCCACACAAACACCCAACGCATGTCCAAGGAAAATACAGATTTCTGTGAGAGGATCCCTCCTGAGAGAGATTCATTTAAAAAGTGTAGTCATGAGTTTCTTTTTAAGTTGGGAAAGATTTCTTTATACAGTATGTCCAAGCGAAGTAAATAAACAACACATGGGGCTCTATTTCCCTACCAGCTCTCACAGTCTCACATCAGAATTAGATGTTCATCCATTTTTCTCAAACGTCAAATTTAGTGTTTACGGTTAGGTTTAGACATTAACTCCAAATTCTTAAGGTTACACATTAACTCTGAACGGTTAAGGTTAGGCATTAACTCTGAACGGTTAAGGTTAGGCATTAACTCTGAACGGTTAAGGTTAGGCATTAACTCTGAACGGTTAAGGTTAGGCATTAACTCTGAACGGTTAAGGTTAGGCATTAACTCTGAACGGTTATGGTTAGGCATTAACTCTGAACGGTTATGGTTAGGCATTAACTCTGAACGGTTATGGTTAGGCATTAACTCTGAACGGTTATGGTTAGGCATTAACTCTGAACGGTTATGGTTAGGCATTAACTCTGAACGGTTAAGGTTAGGCATTAACTCTGAATGGTTAAGGTTAGGCATTAACTCTGAATGGTTATGGTTAGGCATTAACTCTGAATGGTTATGGTTAGGCATTAACTCTGAATGGTTATGGTTAGGCATTAACTCTGAATGGTTATGGTTAGGCATTAACTCTGAATGGTTATGGTTAGGCATTAACTCTGAATGGTTAAGGTTAGGCATTAACTCTGAATGGTTAAGGTTAGGCATTAACTCTGAATGGTTAAGGTTAGGCATTAACTCTGAATGGTTAAGGTTAGGCATTAACTCTGAATGGTTAAGTTTAGGCATTAACTCTGAATGGTTATGGTTAGGCATTAACTCTGAATGGTTATGGTTAGGCATTAACTCTGAATGGTTAAGGTTAGGCATTAACTCTGAATGGTTATGGTTAGGCATTAACTCTGAATGGTTATGGTTAGGCATTAACTCTGAATGGTTAAGGTTAGGCATTAACTCTGAATGGTTAAGGTTAGGCATTAACTCTGAATGGTTAAGGTTAGGCATTAACTCTGAATGGTTAAGGTTAGGCATTAACTCTGAATGGTTAAGGTTAGGCATTAACTCTGAATGGTTAAGGTTAGGCATTAACTCTGAATGGTTATGGTAAGGGTTAAGGTTTGGGATAGGCTTAAAACAAAAATATAAAAACCAACTTTCTATTGCTGTATTTGTAGTTAGTAAACCAAGCAAAACCCAAACTTACTTGAAGGTAACAGCGCTCACTTTTGCCCCTGGTGGCAGGTTTCCAAGCCATCTCCCGATATCATCAGACATGGATGGATGTCGAATACTCACTTGTAATCACAGGTGACCTGGCTGCTATTTACCTAACACAGATAGTTTGCAATTTCAGCATGTAAAAACTGTCGCTCTGGCGTTTTCCAACCCATGCACCAGGTTCATCAATTTACCTGTCAATATCAGCTCGCTTGCGCTAAGGTGGGAAGAGTGGAAATATTTCAGATGTGTCATTTTAAAATAAGTGGCAATTTCATGTGGTGCATATTGGGAGATTTAAGACCAATGAAAAGCAGGTCTTAAGCCTCATTCACATTACCCATAAGCACTCTGTTACGTTGCACCGCATGTCATGCATTTCAATGGAGACGTCCACAATGGTGTGAAAACGCAACGCCCCCTTGAGGTTCAAGACTCCGTTGTGAGACGGACACCGCAACTTTTACATTTTTAAAACTTTGAGTCGTCTTCAGTAAAGCCAGAGTCCATCGAAGAACAGGGAGTTACCAAAACATAGAAGAAGATGAAAATATGTGTTTTCTGTGATGGCTTTATGGGATAGCTAGCAATTTGTAAGCAATTACCAATTTCTATAAGTGAATACCATTTTAATAGTAATGTTAAATAATAAACATGGACTGTTAAGCCAAGTACTATATATGACTTTTTTTTTTATATTTGTGAAGTTATTTTTAATGCTAATTGTTAGGTGGAGGTCGCTAGCCACAATTTAATCTTCAACCTAGCCTGGCTTTTAGCTCGCTAGCTGCTCTGCGGTGCAACCTAGCCTGGCTTTTAGCTCGCTAGCTGCTCTGCGGTGCAACCTAGCCTGGCTTTTAGCTCGCTAGCTGCTCTGCGGTGCAACCTAGCCTGGCTTTTAGCTAGCTAGCTGCTCTGCAGTGCAACCTAGCCTGGCTTTTAGCTAGCTAGCTGCTCTGCAGTGCAACCTAGCCTGGATTTTAGCTCGCTAGCTGCTCTGCGGTGCAACCTAGCCTGGCTTTTAGCTCGCTAGCTGCTCTGCAGTGCAACCTAGCCTGGCTTTTAGCTCGCTAGCTGCTCTGCGGTGCAACCTAGCCTGGCTTTTAGCTCGCTAGCTGCTCTGCAGTGCAACCTAGCCTGGCTTTTAGCTCGCTAGCTGCTCTGCGGTGCAACCTAGCCTGGCTTTTAGCTCGCTAGCTGCTCTGCAGTGCAACCTAGCCTGGCTTTTAGCTCGCTAGCTGCTCTGCGGTGCAACCTAGCCTGGCTTTTAGCTCGCTAGCTGCTCTGCGGTGCAACCTAGCCTGGCTTTTAGCTCGCTAGCTGCTCTGCGGTGCAACCTAGCCTGGCTTTTAGCTCGCTAGCTGCTCTGCAGTGCAACCTAGCCTGGCTTTTAGCTAGCTTGACTTGCAATAAAGTTACAGAAACAAGTTGAGGAAAAATAAACTAAACATATCATGTTTTATTATCACCTGAAACTATATATTCATCCTGTCTCGAATGAAAAGGTCATACTTTGCAATCTCCCCAAATAAATGTGATCTCTCAGCAGAGACAAGCTCTCCTCCATCTTGCTTTACAAACATTACCTTTGTCCATTCAGTACTCTGTTCAATGCATTTTGGTACACCACAAGTACATTCATTTCCAATGGAATGCTGCAAACACAACATTGCATTGCAGAGGCAGTTGCAGTGTGTTCTGTGTGTTGTATAAATTTGATTTATCGAATGTATGTGTCAAACTGTATGTGTAGATGGCTTGACAGAAATGGTAGCAGAAGGTGAATGTTGAACTTTTGTTGCAAACATATCCAGATGGCGCTGCTTTGCACCACACCAAACGCAGCGTTTAATTGGATATTAATGTACTTCTGGTGAACCACATCTGGTACACCACATCATTGCATTTTGGTACACCATAATTACATTAATTTCCAATGAAACGCTGCGTTTGTGCGTTCGGTGTGGTGCATATGTTGGATTTACCAAAATGCAAAAACACTGTCGGTGTGATCGAAGCGTTAACATGGTGGTTTGTGACGGCATGGATTTTGTGAGTGAAAGCGCAACCTATCCAGCCACAATGCACAGTGCCCAAGAGGAGATGGTAACCCTCACATTAATAAACATCAAAAACGACTGTTTTTCTTCTCCATTTGGTTTTATTTGATTTAAAACCAAGCGTTATATGCCCTCAATGAAGGCATTTTGGGGGGGTCCTGCCCAATGCGTTCGCAAAGTAGTCAAGCTTATCAATCAAGGATTTGACTCGTAAGACTGCTTTGAAATAAATCTTAATTAAAGTTAAGCAAAAAAAATGAACGGAAATCCCTTTTGATCTAGGCCTACATTGTTTTAGCCCGTGCGTAAAACCCCTCCATGTAGGCTATCTGTCCATTTGCCATCATGAAAAGAGAGATGAGATGATGCTGGTGACCCTTGTATTCAGAACTTATTTTCCTGAAACAATGGCTTGTTTTTCGTTTAATTTGATTAAAAAACAAACACCGCCCTGGCTTTATGATGAAAATGTCCAGCTCGCATGCAATGGAATTTAGGAACAGTCTGCTATTTCTGGAGAAGCGTGAACACGATCTGTAAAATGGGGTCCAATATGTTTATATGTCAATGGAGGTTTATTTACCCGAGTGCTGTCCTAATTCTGTTCTTTGGATTATATACGAGGATCTAGCACCCGATGTAAATTCATATAAGGTGGAGTCGTGCACGTTTATCTTTCCATTATGTTTATAAAACATTATATTTGGGATCAGTAGAAAGGTGAGTGGAAATGCTTTTTATATTGGATCTTTGCCCAGCGTCTGTGAAAAGTTGGGAAATGCATAAGAAGCTCCACGTTCTGCGTTACGGCGATATTATATGCCCACGGGGAGCAATTATGGTGTCTGTAGCTGTATTTAGCCTATTTTAAACAAGTTGTTTCGTTTTTAATTTGATAAGAATGATTCACTCTTTTTTTATGCCTTATCAATAGTGAATTTCATCTTGCTTATTGACTATGGTTGGCATGTCCATGGCTCAGCCTTTGGCTCAATCATCCAGTTTGCTGACAACATCACAGAGCCTTGTTCACACTGTTTGAAGTGACTCAAATCCTAGTTTTTTGCATATCTAATTCTAATCTGTTATTTTTACCTGCAGTCTGAACAGCCAAAAGGCACATGGAATCAGATATTTCAAGCAACACCTTCATAGGTGGTTTAAAATCAGATTCAAATCTAATTCCTGGACATGTGACTTGTGTCTGAACGGTCAAATCTGATTGATTTGCCCTCAAGTGTTTTTTAGACTGTCATTTGGCAGATCTTGTGCTTGCTACTCAATTGGCAGTTTGACAAGAACATTTGGTAGCTAACTAGCTTGTTAATTGTTTACGAACAAATGAGTGAGTGACTGTGCTAGAAAGTTAAATAGCTGTACCTAGCTAGATAGTTGATTACAGATTAGTGTCCCGCTCTTTGAAAGCGACAGCTCTAGCCCTTAGCTCAATAAGGATGTTGCCTGCAATCCATGGCTTCTTGTTGGTATATGTACGTATGGTCAATTAAGCCGGGGACTGATGTCGTAAACTCCTCAATGCCATCAGATGAATCCCGGAACATATTCCAGTCTGTGATAGCGAAACAGTCATGTAACTTAGCATCCACTTCATCTGACCATCTATTGATCACGCCCCTGGTACTTCCTGTTTGGAAGGAAGATAGAGTTATGGTCATATTTTCCAAATTGAGGGCAAGGGAGAGTTTTGTATGAGTCTCTGTGTGTGGAGTAAAAGTGATCGAGAGTTTTTCCGTCTCTCGTTGCACAGGTGACATCATGGTAGAAATTAGGTAAGATGAATTTCAGTCTACAGATTGTCATGAGGTAACTCAGACGAACAGAATCTCAAGACTTCCTTAATATTAGAGATCACGCACCAGCTGTTGTTAGTAAAGAGACACACACCACCCTCCTTCGGACATGACGCTGCCATTCTGTCCTGCTGATGTATAGAAAAACCAGCTAGATGTGCAGTATATTTATATTTCCCCTGTCCTTCTTCAGCCATGTCCCGGAGAAACATAGGACATTACAGTTCTTCAGATCACGTTGATACGATAGTCTTTAACGAAGCTCGTCCAGTTTATTCTCCAGTGATTGCACGTTCGCCAATAGAACGGAGGGTAGAGGCGGTTTATCTACTCTACGACGTAGTCTCATCAGGTATTCCACATGCCTGCCTCTATAACGCCTCTTACTGTGGTTATAGATTTTTATCCTGCATATCTTCATGTGTATGTAAAGTGATTTTGGGTGTTGTGAAAAGTAGTATGTATTATTGTTAAAACACACAAGCTAACACACGCACACTCCGCACTCACATATACACACGCACACACATCCAATGCTGCTGTCCCATGTATATATATGAATATACATTCAACTCTGGAACTTATCTTTTATACAGTTTTCACACTGTCTATTCATATACTGTATTATTGTTAAACTGTTTATATACACCACCTGTATTTATATACTGGATTCTTGACATAGCTCACTCTAATATATCTACTGCTGTACTGTACATATAATTCGTAGTATATCTTTTTGGAGTATACACATATATTTAATTTGGATAACTGATACGGTGTTCTTTAGGTTGTAACTGGTTTCATCCTGACATTTGTGATTTCTTGTTTTTTTAATTATTTTTATTATTATTTGTTAACTTGTTTGACATGTTTACTGCCTTTTTAGGAGCTGGTAATACAAGCATTTCGCTGCAACCATTATAACATCTGCTAAACTGTGTACACAACCAATACACCTTTATTTGATTTACAGTAGGCCGAGCCAACTGTTATGTTTATCAATACATTTCCATATTGAAGCCATGCAATTACTTAGAACAATGTGGACAACAAAACATGTTCAACGTAGTTAGCAAATATGGGATAGGCCTACATTTTGTAACTTTGTTTCTGTATGCTCTTTAAAGGTCCAATGCATCCGCTTTTATCTTAATATCAAATCATTTCTGGATAACAATTACATACCTTACTATGATTGTTTTCAATTAAAACATTTAAAAAGACTCAAAAAGTGCTTATTCTGTCACGTTCTGTCCTTAGTTCCTTTGTTATGTCTTTGTTTTAGTTGGTCAGGCCGTGAGTTGGGTGGGTTGTCTATGTTCCTTTTTCTATCATTTGAGATTTCTGTGTTCGGCCTGGTATGGTTCTCAATCAGAGGCAGCTGTCAATCGTTGTCCCTGATTGAGAATCATACTTAGGTAGCCTGGTTTCACTTTTGAGTTGTGGGTGTTTGTCTTCCGTGTCAGTGTTTGTTGCCACACGGGACTGTTTCGTTTATTCACGTTTATTGTTTTGTTCCAGTGTTCTGTTGTGTTTGATTAAACATTATGGACACTTACCACGGTCCTCCGATCCTTGTTCTGTTGTGTTTGATTAAACATTATGGACACTTACCACGGTCCTCCGTTCCTTGTTCTGTTGTGTTTGATTAAACATTATGGACACTTACCACGGTCCTCCGTTCCTTGTTCTGTTGTGTTTGATTAAACATTATGGACACTTACCACGGTCCTCCGTTCCTTGTTCTGTTGTGTTTGATTAAACATTATGGACACTTACCACGGTCCTCCGTTCCTTGTTCTGTTGTGTTTGATGAAACATTATGGACACTTACCACGGTCCTCCGTTCCTTGTTCTGTTGTGTTTGATTAAACATTATGGACACTTACCACGGTCCTCCGTTCCTTGTTCTGTTGTGTTTGATTAAACATTATGGACACTTACCACGGTCCTCCGTTCCTTGTTCTGTTGTGTTTGATTAAACATTATGGACACTTACCACGGTCCTCCGTTCCTTGTTCTGTTGTGTTTGATTAAACATTATGGACACTTACCACGGTCCTCCGTTCCTTGTTCTGTTGTGTTTGATTAAACATTATGGACACTTACCACGGTCCTCCGTTCCTTGTTCTGTTGTGTTTGATTAAACATTATGGACACTTACCACGGTCCTCCGTTCCTTGTTCTGTTGTGTTTGATTAAACATTATGGACACTTACCACGGTCCTCCGTTCCTTGTTCTGTTGTGTTTGATTAAACATTATGGACACTTACCACGGTCCTTGTTCTGTTGTGTTTGATTAAACATTATGGACACTTACCACGGTCCTCCGTTCCTTGTTCTGTTGTGTTTGATTAAACATTATGGACACTTACCACGGTCCTCCGTTCCTTGTTCTGTTGTGTTTGATTAAACATTATGGACACTTACCACGGTCCTCCGTTCCTTGTTCTGTTGTGTTTGATTAAACATTATGGACACTTACCACGGTCCTCCGATCCTTGTTCTGTTGTGTTTGATTAAACATTATGGACACTTACCACGGTCCTCCGTTCCTTGTTCTGTTGTGTTTGATTAAACATTATGGACACTTACCACGGTCCTCCGATCCTTGTTCTGTTGTGTTTGATTAAACATTATGGACACTTACCACGGTCCTCCGATCCTTGTTCTGTTGTGTTTGATTAAACATTATGGACACTTACCACGGTCCTCCGTTCCTTGTTCTGTTGTGTTTGATTAAACATTATGGACACTTACCACGGTCCTCCGTTCCTTGTTCTGTTGTGTTTGATTAAACATTATGGACACTTACCACGGTCCTCCGTTCCTTGTTCTGTTGTGTTTGATTAAACATTATGGACACTTACCACGGTCCTCCGTTCCTTGTTCTGTTGTGTTTGATTAAACATTATGGACACTTACCACGGTCCTCCGATCCTTGTTCTGTTGTGTTTGATTAAACATTATGGACACTTACCACGGTCCTCCGTTCCTTGTTCTGTTGTGTTTGATTAAACATTATGGACACTTACCACGGTCCTCCGTTCCTTGTTCTGTTGTGTTTGATTAAACATTATGGACACTTACCACGGTCCTCCGTTCCTTGTTCTGTTGTGTTTGATTAAACATTATGGACACTTACTCACCTTGTTTAGCGCGCACTGCGCCCGGCCCGCCACAGGAGTCGCTGGTGCACGATGAGACATGGACATCCCTACCGGCCAAGCCCTCCCTTACCCGGATGACGCTAGGCCAGTTGTGCGTTGCCGCACGGACCTCCCGGTCACGGTCGGTTACAACAGAGTCTGGGCGCGAACCCAGGGTCTCTGATGGCACAGCTGGCGCTGCAGTACAGCACCCCTAACCACTGCGCCACCCAGGATATTCTTCTACATATTCTTAATCTCCAATTCAGCTATGACTGTCTTGAAGTGGTCTAAGTGGGGAGAGGAAAACTGAAAACTACCAAAACAGGCTGATAATTCAGGGGGTGTTGTCAAACACTAATATGGCATTATTATAATTTTCACAATTTCACAGTATTATTACAACATAGTGTGAAATTATATATAAAATACACACAGAAGAAAATCACATTTTTCACTGCACTGGGCCTTTAACGAACAAGTAAACGGTCAAGAAAAAGTATAATTAGGTAATACCTCTGGGTTTTGAACCAAGATCAACTGCACAACTCAAGCTCTTTCAGATCTACTGTTGCTGTTGTTATCAGACTGAGCAAATGTCTGTCTGTCCAGTCTAGTGCATCCTATAGTGTCTATCTACCTGAAGATGCATACTTCCTCATAGTCTAATGGACTCCACTCACTCACTAGGGCCTTTCTAGCGATCCTAAATAACCCTGTTCTCTCCTTACCCTGGGTGGGGTCACCTCGACTGACCCTCGCTATGACCCCTCCCAGTGCTTTGGGACACACACACATACACACACATACATACATAACTGAACTGCCATTCACTGCTGTTACTTCCAGCACTATGGGTGCAAACAAGGTAGAATTGCAGGTTTAAATAGAAGGGGGGTGACATTTCCAGCTTCCGAATGACAGGAAATCAGAACAAGTTAGTTTGAGAAAGGATAAATCCTTCAAACATATTTAAGACAGAATGTGTGAATTCAATCAAAGCTGCATCAAGGAAATGTTAGCGAGTATGGAGTACAGTCAGTTTGGAATACAATCTAAAAGATATGTTTAAATCTAAATTGTTATTCAACAGCATAAAATAAAATCTCACTGCTGCCACCAATTAAGAATTAGAGGAAATCGTGTATCATGAGAAACCATTCAATAAACCATCCATTTAGTGAAATATGAAAGAAAGTCATTGTCGGGGGGAAAGTGTGGTTGTCTGTGATGGATACAACACACCCAGGGGGGACTAAGATCTCTTATGGTTTTACTGTAAATGTTTACATTCCTACGTGCTGTGATGCTATCAGCTAATAGTTTCTGGAACACAGCAGAGCAGTCCTGAGTGGGAATATTGGCCCTGTGTGTGTGTGTGTGTGTGTGTGTGTGTGTGTGTGTGTGTGTGTGTGTGTGTGTGTGTGTGTGTGTGTGTGTGTGTGTGTGTGTGTGTGTGTGTGAGAGTGAGGAGCCATAATGCGGCAGGGGAGACAGGGTCAGGGGGAAGCAGCTCTGTCTTTTAAACAACGCTATTAACCATGACCTGTCTCCTTCCTGAGTCCTGACCCAAGTCTGCCGTGGGACAACACATTAACGCCTACAAGCATGCACACACACGCACACACACACGCACGCACGCACGCAGGCACACACACACACACACACACACACAAACACACCACCCTTTTCAGCTTTAAACAATACACACACTCCACCTTTAGTAGACCTAGTTAAATCTCTTTGGACAGATTTATGTTGTTCCATCCTCACTCAGCATCAGCGTCATGTGAGGTTTGTAATGGAAGTATCCATTGACAGTCAGTGAGCAGTAGAAGTGCTGACAGCCATTGTATACAGATCATCTACTGCAGTTTCAAAGAGAAAATAATTACTGTTGCAAAATATTTACAGGAAATGCTAGTGTAATTACAGCTTGGGAACAGTGTGAGATCTCTGAGCCTAGCTCTTACACAAGCATTGTAGCGTAGCAGAGACTGCAGACAGTGTGTGCGTACGCACGTCCCTGCATGTGTTTTGTCTGTGTGTGTGTGCTGACTGGGTGGGGGTTTCATCGTATCTGTCTCCCCCTCTGTACATTTCACCAAGCTGAGAGCTGAGCAACTGTAGCAAAGACTTTTAAGACAACAATGGATTAGTGTTTCCACTACAGATAATAAATCTATCAACTTTAAATCATCGTCATTTAATTTAGCTAAGATCAGGTACATTCTGTCCAGGCATTTTGTTAAAACAGGTTGAATATAAATCTTGCATTTTTTTCTATACATCGACAGGACAGAACAGCTGCGCCTGGGAAGCTTAGTGGAGGGGGTGTATCTCTTTGTTAACAACAGCTAGTGCGTGATCTTTAATATTATGGCAGTCGCAAGGTTCTGCTCGCCTGAATTAGAATAGCTCATGATAAGCTGTAGACCACACATGTCACCTGTACAACTAGGGTTCACTTTTACTCCACACACAGAGACACATACAAAGCTCTCCATAAATATATCCTCCTGATACCTGCTTAGAAGCAAAAATTCTAAAAGGAAGTACCAGTGATGCCAGCAGCATTGGGAAGTTTGGATGAAAAACATGCCCAGAGTAAATTGCCTGTCACTAATGCATATAATGCATATAATTATTTGGATAGAAAACACTCTGAAGTTTCCAAAACTGTTAAAATAAGGTCTGTGAGTATAACAGAACTCATATGGCAGGCAAAAACCTGAGAAAAATCTAACCAGGAAGTGGGAAATCTGAGGTTTGTAGTTTTAAGTGATTGCCTATCCAATATACTGTGTCTATGAGGTCAGTTTGCACTTCCCCGGGCTTCCACTAGATGTCAACAGTCTTTAGACAGTTGTTTCAGGCTTCTATTGTGAAAGGGGAGCGAATAAGAGCTGTTTCAACAAGTGGTCAGGATGAAAGTCTTTAGTTTAGTCTCGCACGTGGCAGTGAGTGTGAGCTCCGCTCCCTTTCCTTTCTAATGAAAACAGTATTGTCCGGTTGAAACATTATTGAATATTTATGATAAAAACACCATGAGGATGGATAAGAAACATTGTTTGACATGTTTCTACGTACTTTAATGGAACTTTTTTGACTTTTCGTCTGGACTTTGTGAGTAAACTTGGTGCATTTGGATTACTGGACTAAACACGTGAACAAAAAGGAGGTATTTGGACATAAAGATGAACTTTATCGAACAAAACAAACATTTATTGTTTAACATGGAGACCTGGGAGTGCCATCAGATGAAGATCATCAAAGGTAAGTGATTCATTTTAACGCTATTTCTGACTTTTGTGATACCTCTCCTTGGTTGGAAAATGGCTGTATGGTTTTCTGTGGCTAGGGGCTGACCTAACATAATCGCATGGTGTGCTTTCGCCGTAAAGACTTTTTGAAATCGGAGACTGTGACTGGATTAACAAGAAATGTATCTTTAAAATGGTGTGTAATACTTGTATGTTTGAGGAATTTTAATAATGAGATTTCTGTTGTTTGAATTTGGCGCCATGCAATTTCACTGGCTGTTGGCGAGGTGGGACGCTCACGTCCCGAACGCTCCCAGAGAGATTAATATGGAAGTGGTCCGATGAAACGGATGCTAAACCACAGGACTGTTTCACTAGCACAGACTGGAATATGGACCGAGGTTCATCCGATGGCATTGAGGAGTTTACCACATTAGTCACCCGCTGCATTAATAACTGCATTGATGATGTCGTCCCCACAGTGACCGTACATACCCCAACCAGAAGCCATGGATTACAAGCAGCCTCCGCTAGAGCTTTCGCTTTCAATGAGCCGGACAATATTCCAGAAGCTTGTAAGAAATCCCACTATGCCCTCCAACAAACCATCAAACAGGCAAAGTGTTAGTACAGGACAAAGATCGAATCTTACTACATTGGATCTGATGCTCGTCGTATGTGGCAGTGCTTCCAAACTATCACGGATTACAAAGGGAAACCCAGGCGTGAGCTGTCCAGTGACGCAAGCCTACCAGACAAGATAAACACCTTCTGTGCGCACCTTGAGGCTAACAACACTGAACTATGCATGAGAGCACCAGCTGTTCCTGACTATTGTGTGTTCACGCTCTCTGTAGCCGATGTGAGAAACACCTTTAAACAGGTTATCATTCACAAGGCCGCAGGTCCAGATGTATTACCAGGACACGTACTCAGAGCATGCACTGACCAGCTGGAAAGTGTCTTCACTGAGATTTTTGACCTCTCCCTGACCGAGTCTGTAATACCTACATGTTTGAAGCAGACCACCATAGTCCCTGTCCCCAAGAACGCCAAGGTAACCTGTCTAAATGACTATCGCCCTGTAGCACTCACAACTGTAGCCATGAAATGCTTTGAAATTCTTGTCGTGGCTCACATCAACACCATCATCCGAGTCACCCTGAACGCACTCCAATTTGCATACCGCCCCAACAGATCCACAGATGACGCAATCTTTATTGCACTCCATACTGCCCTTTCACACCTGGACAAAATGAACACCTGTGTGAGAATGCTGTTCATTGACTACAGCTCAGCATTCAACACCATTGTGTCCTCCAAGCCCATCACTAATCTAAGGACCTTGGGATTAAATACTTCCCTCTGCAACTGGATACTAGACTTCCTGAAGGTCCGCCCCAGGTGGTGAGGGTAGGTAACAACACATCCGCCACGCTGACTCTCAACATGGGGTCCCATCAGGAGTGTTTGGTCCCCTCCTTTACTCCCTTTTCAACCACGACTGCATGGCGGTGCATGACTCCAACACCATCATTAAGTTTGCAGATGACATGACGGTGGTAAGCCTGATCACCGACGATGATGAGACAGCCTACAGGGAAGAGGTCAGAGACCTGGCAGTGGGTAACAGGACAACAACCTCCTCCTCAATGTCAGCAAGACAACGGAGTTGAGCACACCCCATCCACATAGACGGGGCTGTTGTGGAACAGGTTGAGAGCTTCAAGCTCATCGGTGTTCACATCAATAAGGAAATATCATGGTCCACACACATCAACACAGTCCAAGAGGACAATACAAAGCCTCTTCCCCTCATGAGGCTGAAAATATTTGGCATGGGCCCTTAGATCCTCAAAAAGTTCCACAGCTACACCATTAATTAAGAGCATCTTGACTGGCTGTATCTCCGCTTGGTATGGCAACTGTTTGGCATCTGACCGCAAGACTCTACAGAGGGTAGTGGGTACAGTCCTGTACATCACTGGGGATGAGCTCCCTGCCATCCAGGATCTCTATAACAGGCGATGTCAGAGGAAGGCCCTAAAAATGGTTAAAGACTCCATTCAACCAAGTCATAGATTGTTCTCTCTGCTACCGCATGGCAAGTGGTACTGATGCACCAAGTCTGGAACCAACAGGACCCTGAACAGCTTCGACCACCAAGCTATAAGACCGCTAGTTAGTTAAATATTCAACCAATAACTACCTGGAATATCTGCATTGACCCTTTTTGCACTAATCTCTTCTGACTCATCACATATGCTGTTCTTACTGTTAATTATCTATCCTGTTGCCCAGTCACTTTATCACTACGTACAGGGCCTTCGGGAAGTATTCAGACCCACTGACTTTTTCCACATTTTATTATGTTACAGCCTCGTTCTAAAATGGATTAAATAGTTTTTTCCTCATCAATCTACACACAATACCCCATAATGATGAAGTGAAAACAGTTTTCTATACATTTTTGCAAGTGTATTAAACATATAAAACAGAAATACCTTATTTAAATGCAGTGATAGTTTTCTACGAGACTCGAAATTGAGCTCAGGTGCATCGTGTTTCCATTGATCATCCTTGAGATGTTTCTACAACTTGATTGGAGTCCACCTGTGGTAAATTAAATTGAGTAGGCATGATTTGGAAAGGCACACACACTGTCTATACAAAGTCCCACAGTTGACAGTACATGTCAGAGCAAAAACCAAGCCATGAGGTCAAAGGAATTGTCCGTAGAGCTCCATGACTGGAGGCACAGATCTGGGGAAGGGTACCGAAACATTTATGCAGCATTGAAGGTCCCCAAGAAAACAGTGGCCTCCATCATTATTAAATGGAAGAACTTTGGAACCACCAAGACTCTTCCTAGAGCTGACCGCCCGGCCAAACTGAGCAATCAGGCAACAAGGGCCTTGGTCAGACAGGTGACCAATTTCCCAATGGTCCCACTGACAGTGCCAAGCTTGTAGCATCATACACAAGAAGACTCGATGCAGTAATCGATGCAAAAGATGCTTCAACAAAGTACTGAGTAAAGGGTCTGAATATTTGCAAAAAAATTGCTAAAATTTTAAAAACCTGTTTTTGCTTTGTCATTATGCGGTTTTGTGATGTCATTATGGGGTATTGTAATGTCATTATGGGGTATTGTGATGTTATTATGGGGTATTGTGATGTCATTATGGGGTATTGTAATCTCATTATGGGGTATTGTAATGTCATTATGGGGTATTGTAATGTCATTATGGGGTATTGTAATGTCATTATGGGGTATTGTAATGTCATTATGGGGTATTGTAATGTCATTATGGGGTATTGTGATGTCATTATGGGGTATTGTAATCTCATTATGGGGTATTGTAATGTCATTATGGGGTATTGTAATGTCATTATGGGGTATTGTGTGTAGATTGATGAGGGGGGGGAAACTATTTAATCCATTTTAAATTAAGGCATTAACATAATAAAATGTGGAAAAAGCTAAGGGTCCTGAACACTTTCTGAATTCACTGTATACTGTATGTACATATCTACTTCAATGACCTTGTACCCCCGCATGAACTTGGTACTTGTACCCCGTGTATATAGCTAAGTTATCGTTACTCATTCCTCTTATTTTTCTTCTATTTTTTTTCTTCTCTCTTTTTTCTCTCCCCATTGTTGTGAAGGGCCAATGAGTTTCCCTGTTAGTCTACACCTGTTGTTTATGAAGCATTTCCCTGTTAGTCTACACCTGTTGTTTATGAAGCATTTCCCTGTTAGTCTACACCTGTTGTTTATGAAGCATTTCCCTGTTAGTCTACACCTGTTGTTTATGAAGCATTTCCCTGTTAGTCTACACCTGTTGTTTATAAAGCATTTCCCTGTTAGTCTACACCTGTTGTTTATGAAGCATTTCCCTGTTAGTCTACACCTGTTGTTTATGAAGCATTTCCCTGTTAGTCTACACCTGTTGTTTATGAAGCATTTCCCTGTTAGTCTACACCTGTTGTTTATGAAGCATTTCCCTGTTAGTCTACACCTGTTGTTTATGAAGCATGTGACGGATAACATTTTATTTGATTTGATCCCTAGTCTGTCTGTCTTTTTGTCTGTCTGTCTGTCTCCGCCCCTCCCCTCGTCTCCCCTACCCTCTTTTTCTCCCCCTACCTCTGTTTTATGAGCCTCTTCAAGTCAAACAGCTGGGAAGCGTGAAGCTGATGCTTTGCTTTCTCTCTCAGACTAAATGTTTACAAACTTGTGAATTATACACTATATATACAAAAGTATGTGGACACTCCTTCAAATTAGTGGATTTGGCTATTACACCCACACCTGTTGCTGGCAGGTGTATAAAGTCGAGCACACGGCCATGCAATCTTCATAGACAAACATTGGCAGTATAATGCCCTTACTGAAGAGCTCAGTGACTTTCAATGTGGCACCGTCATAGGATGCCACCTTTCCAACAAGTAAGTTGACCGGGCCAGCCCTACTAGAGCTGCCCCGGTCAACTGTAAGTGCTGCTATTGTCAAGTGAAAATGTCTAGGAGCAACAAAGGCTCAGCCGCGAAGTGGTAGACCACAATAGGCTCACAGAACCGTACTACCGAGTGCTGAAACGCATAGCGCGTAACACGTTCCCTGGAGTGATGAATCACACTTCGCCATCTGGGTTTGGCGGATGCCAGGAGAACGCTACCTGCCTGAATGCATAGTGCCAACTGTAAAGTTTGGAGGAGGATGAATAATGGTCTGGTGCTGTTTTTAGTGTTTCGGGCTATGCCCCTTAGTTCCAGTAAAGGGAAATCTTTATGCTACAGCATACAATGACATTCTATACGATTCCGTGCTTCCAACTTTGTGGCTAGAGTTTCAGCATGACAATGCGCCTGTGCACAAAGCGAGGTCCATACAGAAATGGTTTGTCGAGATCGGTGTGGAAGAACTTCACTGGCCTGCACAGAGCCCTGACCTCAACTCCATCAAACAGCTTTGGGATGAATTGGAACGCCGACTGCGAGCCAGGCCTAATCACCCAACATCCGTGCCCAACCTCACTAATACTCCTGTGGCTGAATGGAATCAAGTCCCCACAGCAATGTTCCAACATCTAGTGGAAAGCCTTCACAGAAGAGTGGAGGCTGTTATAGCAGCTAAGGGGGGACAAACTTCATATTAATGCCCATGATTTTGGAATTATATGTTTGATGAGCAGGTGTCCACATATTTTTGGTCATGTAGTGTATATTTATACATAAACACAAAGTTAGATTGCTGTCCCAGGTCTTCTCTCACCTGTCCAGCACCAAATGGAGCTGTAGGGTCTAGACCACTGGTCTCTAACTTCAGTCCTGGACAGCTAGTACATGTGCAGCCTTTTGTTCCAAGGTCCGAATAGCACTAACACACCTCAACAATCCCTTAATCATGGTCTTCAGTTGGGAGTTGGGACCATGACCAGGATCAGGTATGTTAGTGCTGGCTGGAACCAAAACCTGCACACCCATTAGGTCTCCAAGACCGGAGATCAACCAAAAAGCAAGTACTCTCCTGTGCCATAGTGGTCCAGACATCTTGTATATTTTACACTATGCTTATAGGGACCCTACAATAATAATAATATTATAATAATATATAATAATACATGTCATTTAACTGACAAGCTCTTGTATTCAATGTGTTATAGCCACATAAATATAGCTACCCAGAGATATGATCTTTGTCTTTAACATTTCAAGTTGACAAGGATGTTGTCAATTCTATAATGATAACTCTAGTCACCCATGTTACTAGTCACATGAATGTAACCTCCCTGTAAATGTCAGTAGATAATAATGATGGATGGGCTCGTTAGTCATGGTTCGTCAGTCACAAGGAGTTGTGTTGTCTCTTTTTCCGAGAACCATGTGTGTGCAATGCCAGCCACGTGCGATAGCTTAGAGTGATTAGTCTGATCTGAGAGAGATGAATGAAGCTTGGGCAGCTGTCAGTCATGCCCAAGGAGAAACTCTGTCTGACAAACAGGTTGGAGGCCTAGGTGGTGTGTAACGTGTAGGAAGCCAGACAGGGTGTTGGAGTCTTTCACTACAGCTGCAATACTACCACTATGACAATGCATTGGAATACTTCAATTAATGATGAATACTTTATTTATGTGGTTAGGGAGAAAAAAACGTGTGAAATAGTACTGATATAGCACCTAACTAAGTGATGCCACGGCAGCCATTTTGTGCCCCATTTTTCACCACACATCAGCTACGAGGGAAGTGAATCGTGTTCTACTCAAGTAGCAGACATAGCATGAGGTGTGAGAAGCACTCTAAAACCTGACTAAACTGGATAGCTGCCAACGCAGGAAATCTGTGTTTGTTTCGGGCTTTTTAATGCAAACCTCTAAATCTGCATTGAAAACGCAATCATTTAGCCTACAGCCCCATGCACTCATCATTTATGTTATGAGAGTGATACAAAACCCTATGTAGAGTTTGTATATATATATATATATATTTTATTAAGGATCCCCATTAGCTGCTGCCAAGGAAGCAGCTAAACTTCCTGGGTTCCAATAAACTTAAGGCAGTTCTATACAATTATAAAAACACTACAATACATTTCACAAGATATTTCTCAGCACATTAAGTATATACCCTCAGACCACTACTCTACTACCACATATCTACAACACAAAATACATGTGTGTGTGTGTGTGTGTGTGTGTGTGTGTGTGTGTGTGTGTGTGTGTGTGTGTGTGTGTGTGTGTGTGTGTGTGTGTGTGTGTGTGTGTGTGTGTGTGTGTGTGTGTGTGTGTGTGTGTGTGTGTGTGTGTGTGTGTGTGTGTGTGTGTGTGTGTGTGTGTGTGTGTGTGTGTGTGTGTGTGTGTGTGTGTACATGCTTTACAAAGTTCCCATTTTGAATTGGCCTAATGCTTTCAGCATTCCTCATTCCATTTTGTCTCCCCCACCAGATATTCCATTGCCACTTAACTCCATCCAACATAGATATTTATATTTGGTTAAACTGCAGCAGCTAACTCCTAGGCAGGGTATTTTACAGTGAGGTGAGGGTTTAGTCTGCACAGTCTTTTCAGCATAGCATGATGATAAATGTGGTTCTGTCCTGAGGAGAGAGGCTGTATGGTGCAACATCAACTTGCTCCATCTGACTCATGCATCTGGGCCAGAGCAGGGGATTCACAACAGCAGTAAACACATTCATAACCATAGAATTGAAGGATTAATGGTATGGGATGGTGTTTGTCAAATTGAACAGCACTCTATATGACTACACACCCAAAATTAGCATGACAATTCAATTAAGTTTTTGCTTTTGGGTAGAGGGATCTTTGTTATTTTATTTTAACTATTTATGTATTATTATACAGTGCCTTCGGAAAGTATTCAGACCCCTTGACCTTTTCCACATTTTATTACGTTATTTTAAAATTCATTAAAAACAAATTCTTCATCAAACACACAATACCCCATAATGACAAAGCAAAAACAGGTTTTTAGACATTTTTGCAAATGTAATACAAATAAAAGCTGAAATATTACATTTACATAAGTATTCAGACCCTTTACTCAGTACTTTTGGCAGTGATTACAGCCATGAGTCTGTAATGCTAAAAGCTTGGCACACCTTTATTTGGGGAGATTCTCTTATTCTTCTCTGCAGACCTCAAGCTCTGTCAGGTTTGATGGGGAGCGTCGCTGCACAGATATTTTCAGGTCTCTACAGAAATGTTTGATTGGGTTCAAGTCCAGCCTCTGGCGGGCGGGGTCACTCAAGGACATTCAGAGACTTGTCCCAAAGCCACTCCTACATTGTCTTGGCTGTGTGATTAGGGTCATTGTCCTGTTGGAAGGTAAACCTTAGCCCAGATCTGAGGTCCTGAGCGCTATGGAGCAGATTTTTATCAAGGACCTCTCTGTCCTTTGCTCCGTTAATCTTTGCCTCGATCCTAACTAGTCTCCCAGTCCCTGTCGCTGAAAAGCATCCCCACCGTATGATGCTGCCACCACTATGCTTCACCGTAGGGATGGTGCCAGGTTTCTACCAGACACAATGATTGACATTCAGGCCAAAGAGTTCAATCTTGGTTTCATCAGACCAGAGAATCTTGTTTCTCATGGTCTGAGAGTTTTTAGGTGCCTTTTGGCAAACTCCAAGTGGGCTGTCATGTGCCATTTACTGAGAAGTTGCTTCCATCTGGCCACTCTACCATAAAGGCCTGATTGGTAGAGTGATGCAGAGATGGTTTTCTTTCTGGAAGGTTCTCCATTCTACCCATAGGAACCTTAGAGCTCTGTCAGAGTGACCATGTGGTTCTTGGTCACCTCGCTGACCAAGACCCTTCTCCCCCGATTGCTCAGTTTGGCCCGGGCCGGCTTGCTGTAGGAAAAGTCTTGGTGGTTCCAAACATCTTGCATTTAAGAATGATGGAGGCCACTGTGTTCTTGGGGGCCTTCAATGCTGCAGACATTTTTTGGTACCCTTCCCCAGATCTGTGCCTTGACATAATCCGGTCTCAAAGCTCTACGGACAATTCCTTCGACCCCATGTCTTGGTTTTTGCTCTGACATGCACTGTCAACTGTGGGACTTTGTATAGACAGTGTGTGTGCCTTTCCAAGTCATGCCTACTCAATTTAATTTACCAAGTTGTAGAAACATCTCAAGGATGATCAATGGAAACAGGATGCACCTGAGCTCAATTTCAAGTCTCATAGCAAAGGGTCTGAATACTTATGTAAAAAAGGTATTTCTGTTTTTCATTTTTAATACATTTGCAAAAATGTCTGAAACCCTCTTTTTGCTTTGTCATTATGGGGTATCATACTGTGGGAATGATTTCATTGGCAGGGACTGGAGACTAGTCAGGATCCAGGGAAAGATGAACAGAGCAAAGTACAGAGAGATCCTTGATGAAAACCTGCTCCAGAGCGCTCAGGACCTCAGACTGGGGTGAAGGTTCACCTTCCAACGGGAGAACGGCCCTAAGCACACAGCCAAGAAAACGCAGGAGTCTGTTTTTTTTATTTTATACATTTGAAAAAAAAAATCTAAAAACCTGTTTTTGTTTTGTCATTTTGGTGTATTGTGTGTAGATTGATGAGAGACTGTTTTTTTTTGTAAGGCTGTAATGTAACAAAATGTGGAATAAGTCAAGGGGTCTGAATACTTGAATTCACTGTACATGGTGATTTTCAGTCAAAACTATTATAGAACATCACCTTTTAAATCCACCCCTCAACTACTCTTAGACCATCCCCCTCTCCTGTCTGTAGACTGCCCACTCATGATTTCCATGTGACATATATTTTTCAACTGTGCTGTGATGTTTCAAATAAATTCAGAACCTGTCTAATCGCATGGAATCTACAGATTGCAAGTTAAAGATGACTAAAAGTACTAAAAGTATTATTATATTGTTGATTGACTGTGGCTTTCCAAATTCTCCAACTATGCTATTTGTTGTGTTATTTTAAGATTACTGTTGTGATTTTTCAGCCATTAGTGAACTTGTGACCAGAAATCACAGGGGGCTATTTTACTTGTTGTTATTTTATTTGACCTCTCAGACTCATGCAGCTGCAGAACTAGCATAAAATCAAATCTAAATGTATTTGTCACATGCGCCGCATACAACACGTGTTGTATTGTGATTGGCTCTGGATAAGAGCGTCTGATAAATGACTAAAACGTAAAATGTAAACATGTGTGCTTAACACGTTTTGCCTTTCGTGTAAAGTTCACGTTTTAAATTCCTGAACATTTACACGTTTTTTTATGTAACTTTTTTTATCAAGGTGTATTAGGTCAGGATTAAAGTTAGTAAATGTAGCCTATGTTTAGGGTGGTTTGCATTTTTGCTACTCAAATTGTACATTTGAATATGTATCTAAATGATCAACAATTATGATTTTATTACGATTGGTTGTATCTGTATTATCAATGAGTGAATAGGGAAATGTATCAGTATATTAATATGACATTGATTTACCATTCAACCACGGTCACTATTTATGGTCCATAATGTCAATACTATCAGAGATCTGTTTGGAAAATCCCTTGGAGAAGGTAGAAGCCATATTTGCACACTTGAACCACAAAACAAATCGGGGCAGTGTAAGCAGCAGGTACCGTATTTACATGAATTATTTTGGCTCAACATTTTGAAAACGTGAAATCTTCTGGAATTTAAATTAATAAAATATAAACTTGCCTAATTAGATAGTTCATAATAAATTACCTTTACATTCTAAGCCTCATATTCAATTATAAAAGTTGATTATTTTCAAACCCAGCATTTTTAGATTGTCTGTTGTTAGATGTAGTTACTTTAACTTGTAGGCTTCATTCAGGCTTCGCGACCATAATATTAACAGCCATATTCACACTCATCACGTCCTCATCGGTGCAAAGTCGTTTGGATCATCTTGTTGAGGGCTACAGATTTCTGTCCTTGTGGGTTCAATGTTTAACAAGCACGAATATAATATCTCGATATCCATGTTTTTTTGCTGATTCGAATATGATAATGAAGATGGCTGTTGGCTTGAATCGGAGAAAAACAACTTTAGTTTACCAAGATATTTGTTATAACGAATCTACTGCATGTATCCGAATGTGAAAAGTTATTTTAAAGTTCAAGGCTTAGATCGAAAATACTGTCAAAAGTGTATTAACATTTTAGAAATGTAAATTGGTTTTCATTTCGATTTTAGCACTTGATATTAGCCTATATTGTTTCATAATCCTAATCCTACATTCCTCCTGTTTTATAATAAGAGTTATATGTGTTTGTGTGAGTAAATAAATTAAATGGGGATATTTTAATTTTTTATTTTACCTTTATTTAACTAGGCAAGTCAGTTAAGAACAAATTCTTATTTTCAATGACGGCCTAGGAACAGTGGGTTTAACTGCCTTTTCAGCGGCAGAACGACAGATTTGTACCTTGTCAGCTCGGGGGTTTGAACTTGCAACCTTTCGGTTTTCTAGTCCAACGCTCTAACCACTAGGATTCCCAAATTCTATACATTCCTGCGTAATAATTTCAATATTATTATCTAGGCCTTCTACGTTATTCAGGACCTGTATTTCATTTATCTGTATCCTCAATGTTGTCTGAGGGATGTCGATAGGATTGTCCTTGCAGGTGTAGGCTACAGCATCAAAAAGGCTCTCCACGAGAGAATAAAAAAAATATTTACACAGAAACGCATGTAGAAATCTCGACCCAGTGTCTTTGTCTTCTTCTAGTAGGCCTAAATCCATAAAGTTAATGAATGTCATGTTTTTGAGGCCTGGCTACGCCATTGTGTCAATGCATGCCCCCACAAAGTGCATTGCTAGAGAGCCATGGCTGGAAGCAGAACATGTAGGGGTAGTATCCATATTGGTAGGCCGGGTAGAGAGGCATAGCTGGCGGACTGGACAGGTCATCCTCACTGTACTGTCTTTGATCGTCTCGAACCAGGACCTTCACCGCAACTTTCTTAGCTAGTGTGGCTGGTGCAGAGTAGTTACGGGAGGCTAGTTCGGCCGCCATCTGCCGCCGTTTGGTCTTATATCTCCGGTTCTGGAACCAGATTTTCACCTGGGTTTCCGTGAGCTTCAGGGCGCCCGCCAGGCCCGCCCGTTCAGGACCAGACAGGTAGCGCTGCACGTTAAACCGGCGCTCTAGCTCGTAGATCTGCGCGTGGGAGAAGGCCGCACGGGAGCGCTTCTTGTTACCAGATATGGGTTGGCCTACGGTGCTGTAACTACTTTCCCTCTCCTCCTCCTCCTCCTCTTCCTCCCTCTGTTTGTCTTGATCCAGACTGGGTAGTTGTTTGTTGTTTATGTCTGTATTGGAGGAAAAATGCCTTGTTGTTATTTGGCAAACAGGCGACCTCTTTATGCTTCAAACACCAACAACGTATGCTAGTCTATGTCGCTCCAACACAGCTTGTTTCCACATTACGTCTTTCTGGTAAACATGTCCACAATTACTTTCACTGATGTTTATTACTCAATACATTACAAGTTCAAAGCCAGTAAGTAGGGTTATAATTTGACTCGTAATCATGTGATTATTAAGCATGATTCCTATTATATACAGCCTATAATACAAATCGAAAGCCATATCAAATGTAGGCCTGGAAATAACCAAACAGATCGGACATTTTTCACTATATATGGAATTTAGTTTGTTCAAAGCTGAATTGATTTTGTTCACTGTCGGCCGATATAGGACAGTTTGCTCACTGTATATGACTATGGTTTAGTGAGACAAAGCGTTATAGTCTGCAGTAGCCTATTGATCAGCATAATCGCATTCCATCAACAAACCTATGTCATGATTGCATTTAGATTCCTGGTCGATATCAATAATCTTATAAACAGACTGAGACGGTGACGTACCTTTTCTGCATGACATGTATTCCGTCTCTTCTCCGGTGGACTCTTCACTACCGGCCTCAGACGTGGGGTTCCTGATGTCGCCCAAACCGGGAGAGGAACGAATATTTCCTTGGCGGATGTGTATCATCTCCATCTCATTCCGTTTGTGCTCCTCACTGCAGTCCGACGTGGATGAACCGGGGCCCCTAGATGTCCCATCTCTGCTCTCGGTTGGCTGATCCCGGTTGATGGTGGCCAGTTTTAACGCGCATAGATCTGTCAGATCCCGTGAAATTTGAATGTTGTCTCGTGTGTCACGTCCCCGGGTGAGGATGTCGTTGATGGAGAAAGAGGGGCGGCCCAGCGCCATGATGACATTTACGCAAAACCAACTTTTATCACAACGCAAGTTTTATTAGGATATCCTCTCAACCCACTCTCGAAAGTAGTGCGGCCCGCAGATACAGAACCCCTCAACAATGAAACCTCTCCAGGTATTGATTGGGTTGTCCCCTCTGCTCTTTTCTCTCGATCTTCTCCTGATGTCATTTAATTGCGGTGAAACAGCCTCTGGTCTAATCAACAGCGGATGTGTCAGTATATGTCATGTCTGCTTTACAACTCTCACTACTGCCAGTGAAGCCTGCGCTGATTGGCTGTGTGAGCTGATTATCCCCGCCCTGGACCGCCTTGTCGGGTAAAGTCTATCCCTCAAGCGCTTGACTTTAATTGATGACGGAGAGATAAACTGGCTACTTGGGCGTCATTTGGAGACCAGGAGCAAAAGCCTGTAGTGATTGTATAAGTGTTATGGACTATGATGGATGGAGGTAGCACAAATTCAGCCTTTTTTACACTTTTGTTTGAGTTTGACACTGTTGTTAGGAATGAGGAGAACTTAGTGACCCTCAGGCAGTTAGGGGAACGGCCTGTTGTTATGTGAGGGGATTTTGTTGGGGGCAATATGTGAAGGGCTATTGCAAGATCTAAGAACATTGTATTTGTGTACTGTATGGCTCTTATCTGGTTTTAATGTGTTTTGAAGGATTAATAACTATTGATGTGGAGACTGTCGTACGCTATTGCCTCACCGCCTCTGGCCTCTTAGGCTATCCATACTCACTATAGAAATTCCATGGGCCTACGCATTTCAAGATTAGTCTACATTAATTTGTTTGGTAAAGAGTGTGACATGAAAACAGTATTTTATTTATCTTATTTTAGTCCACAAATGTGTACTGGGAGCCTCTGTCCATTTTGTTGTAAGTAATAACAAAAAGTTACGTTCATAGAAGGTTCCTTGTGCATTTTTATCATGGTTTTAGAGTTTTTTTCTGACACTAATTTGAATTTGTACTGTCTTTATCACCTATCTTGTGCTTTTGCCTTGATGTGGATTTGAAGCTAAAATGGTGCTTAAAATGTTCCCACAGTCCTACAGCTATACAGTACATGTCCCACGTATCAAATGTTCCCACAGTCCTACAGCTATACAGTACATGTCCCACGTATCAAATGTTCCCACAGTCCTACAGCTATACAGTACATGTCCCACGTATCAAATGTTCCCACAGTCCTACAGCTATACAGTACATGTCCCACGTATCAAATGTTCCCACAGCCCTACAGCTATACAGTACATGTCCCACGTATCAAATGTTCCCACAGTCCTACAGCTATACAGTACATGTCCCACGTATCAAATGTTCCCACAGTCCTACAGCTATACAGTACATGTCCCACGTATCAAATGTTCCCACAGCCCTACAGCTATACAGTACATGTCCCACGTATCAAATGTTCCCACAGTCCTACAGCTATACAGTACATGTCCCACGTATCAAATGTTCCCACAGTCCTACAGCTATACAGTACATGTCCCACGTATCAAATGTTCCCACAGTCCTACAGCTATACAGTACATGTCCCACGTATCAAATGTTCCCACAGTCCTACAGCTATACAGTACATGTCCCACGTAACAAATGTTCCCACAGTCCTACAGCTATACAATACATGTCCCACGTATCAAATTTTCCCACAGTCCTACAGCTATACAGTACATGTCCCACGTATCAAATGTTCCCACAGTCCTACAGCTATACAGTACATGTCCCACGTATCAAATGTTCCCACAGTCCTACAGCTATACAGTACATGTCCCACGTATCAAATGTTCCCACAGTCCTACAGCTATACAGTACATGTCCCACGTATCAAATGCTTCAAAACTTTCAGCGACATAACTGTTCAATCAAAGTAATATTATAAGTTTACTTGTGTGGCCTTCATAACGGATCAAATGTCAGGTGAATATAATACGCCTATATACATCAATGTTGGGTACAATGCGTGAAGCGGTTATTACCGTCGTGGTTTTCTCTTTTCTTAGGCCTTAGTCGTTTGTGTGTGAGAGGACTTGAGATGTGGAACTGTATTAAGAATTCACTATTGTCTGCAGATGGTTTTCAGAGTTGTAACAACAACATATCTTAGTTGGTCCAGTGGAGAAAAGGATGAAGAAACCAATGTACACCTCATTTACGCATTAGCTTTTTTTGAAATGTGAAAGTGAATTAATTGTAAGCGACTGCTGTTCGTTTAGAAACTATACAATTTCAACAACAGAAAGAGCTTGGTCACCCATCTTACAGTAGCTCTTCTGGTAACCATGGCGAAGAGGCTGATGCATTTGGAAACGAGAAGACGAAGGGGATCATTACGTGTAAATGTAAAACATTCTTGAAGTAATCCGCTCACTTTCATTTGAATAATAATTGTTAAAAACACCTGTAGCTAGCACCTGTAGTCTTAACTAGCTGTTCATGTTAGTTAGTTCATGAGTAAGTAGCGTCACCCTGTGGTAGTAATGATTACCACACTCAGCATAATTGCTCAGCTATTGGGTTTGGGAGAGTATGCAAATACAGTCCGGTGCCTTGAGGAGAGGCTCCACCCAGAACTGACGGGTCTTCACGATAGAACAAAATAGTTTGAATAAAATCAAGACAATACTGCAATCAGTATCTCAAATTAAATAGGTATGGGAGACTGTTTACATAAGACTTAATAATTGTTCTGCCTTTCTTGGATTTTTTAAAATAACTTTTTGTCTTACATTTTCAGTTCTATATATTTTTGTCCTGTCATTAGCCCTATCTCAAGTGTCATTTTCCGGAATAAGCAATTAGAAAAATTATCAATAGCATTTGAAATAGTATTCATTTGAAAAAATGTAACAGATTACCTTGATGGGCAGCAACTTGCAGTCACCCTCCGCATGCGCGCACACACTTCTCTGTGTCTATATTGTGCAACCTTCAAGCCTACGTTTCATTGATGAGATGATGTGATGACAGATGACTGAGCTTGCACCTTGGTTGTGTTGTATTTTCTTCCACTAACTAAACAGAGAGTCTTTCTCTCTCTCTCTGCTCTGACTACAGAGAACACACAGCCCAGAGGTGTCAAAACATGTCTGGAGGAGAAGTCATGGACATGTTGTGAAAGTAAACCTGCAGGTGTTCATGGTATCCGAAATGACTGGATCTATGTAGGCTATTATATGATTCACATTTAATTCAGAAGCATTGGCAAACCTATTACAAACATATAGCCTACATAGGCCTATGCAATTTTCAAACATAGACATGTTTATCTATGCCTCTACTCTTTCCATCTTTGTGGGGATCCGGTGCGCATCGCTGTGGTTCCCTAACTCCTCCGACAGTTTCTGCTGTTCGGGTAGACCAGGCGGAGAGAGTGAGGTGGGCCTTCAGTATTTCAGTTCCTCCGCCTGTAGCTGTCTGTATACTCTATTCTATATTTGGCCTTTGTTTTCTGTAACCCTCTTGAAGGGTTGCCATGGGTGACTTTGTTTTGGGAAACTCCGTGAGCGCCGTGCTCCTTGTGGATGAGCTGCTATCTTTGGCAGCGGTAGATAGCAATCACCGCTCTGGCACTCTCTCTCCACACACGCATGCACGCACACACACAGACACACACCGCGTCCTCAGGCATCGCCCTCCTGTCGCCGACTCTATTTACTTTAAGGTCTCCCTGCCACTTACCCTGACACAGGTATGTCATCTACCATCTACACGCAGTGCAGTAGCCAGGGGAAGCGGCCTCGCGCCTATCGCTGGAGACAAACACTTTGTTTACGTTTCTATCCATCTCCATTAATGGCGTCCCGTATTGGATCAGTTCTGTGTATAGGGAGAGACAGGGCGTTTGTTTAAAACGGTTAACTATCTCTAATGAGCGGTGATATGGAGACCTCAAAGTGATAGGAGTTCCTCTGTGTGTAAACCCAAACCCTGTTACTCTCTCCTCCCATTGAACTGCATCCTTTATTTGAGAATCTGTAATGGAAGACCATGTTTACCATTGTATAGATTGGAAATTGGGTGGAAGTTACCATGAGAACACAGCAACATTTCCTCAACGACAAAAAGGAATTGAATAAGTGGCAATCGTCTATGTAATCAGTGTTTTTAATTGGTCTAGGCCTACACCCAGGATACATCGAATAAAGGAAAGTCAGTCGGCATGAATCTGATGAGTGAATATGGTTTGAAATTATGTGTGTACCTATAGCTGATTTACGAAATTTAAGTTTCCAGTTTATCATTCTGAATTTAAAAAGTATTATTTTTATTCTTCATCACAATATTCGTATCTAAATGATAATAAATCGCTTTTTAAATTGCATTTTAACATTACAAGGCTATTAATACGAGATCAGTTCAGACTAAGCAGTATCCGTGTGGGCCTCACGCCCTCCGTGGATGCGCAACCAGACTGTTGTAGCGCGTTGTCTGGATAATGTCCGTCTCTGGCCGAAATTCCCCATTCTCCATTATGTATGTCTGAGTTCTGGCTCTTGTCTGTTTCTGTCTGTCTTCCTGGCCTGCTCTTCTATCTGACTCTCCCCTCTATCTGACTCTCCCCTCAACTCTCACACAGCGAGGGCTGGAAAACGGCCTTCAATGGCGATCAGTATGCTGGCAGAGCCATATCTTTTGGCAGGACTTTAACATATGCTCAGTAGAGAATAATTAGCATTTTGGGGGGAAATAAAATAGGCCTAATTATTTTTGCTTTAATCGTATAATATTAAATGTTTCCAAAGTTGAATTGTATCTTTAGATTACAAATAATCAGCATAGGCATAATTGACGGCCTGAATTTGTCTAAAGCAAACCAGAGACCAAACGCTCCTCCTCGAATACCTCTAAAAACCCAAAGCCGATAAGAAGAACATATCACGAAATAGGCCTACCCCTTCAACCACCGTCAACCAAAGCATTTAAATAACTGTATACATATATCCGAAATTAGTGCGCACATATGTATGTGTGGGCCTACTACAAACACAGCACACCTTTTAGAAATGAGATTGAAAGAACGCGGCTATTCATTTCTTTATCAACTCAAAACCAGCCACAAACAAATGTCATAAGGAATTTGCAAGGTTTCTTTCTCTTCCTTTCTTTCTTTCTGTCTTTCTTTCTTTCTTTCTTTCTTTCTCCCTCCCACACACACACGCACACGCACACACACAATTGCAAGTGTATTGTGTTTCCCTTAGCAAGTTCCCAAGAGAACGTTTATGCCCTTCGTGGTAATGGAATTTGGCGGTCCTATAGACAAACAAAGCAACATAGGACACTGAACTGTACCAACGCCCTCTTTCAGTTACAGTATATATCAGCCGCATTATAAACTATTTTCGAAACTGCGACCGTGAGTGTAAGGATACGGCAATTTTATTTTCCCTCAGAAAATATTATCAACTCGTCTGATTTTTGATACCCAAATATTTCACTTTATTTGTCAATATATGCTAATTTTCTAAAAACCGCAGCGGGCATTGTTTAAGTGCAGAATATCTCAAATAAGTGACTAAAAAGGCAGCAGCAAATGGTCAATTCGAAGTAACAACAAATAATCCTCACACATGTTCGGTATTTTATTTAAGGAGTTTATGTTATGTTGTTGAAGAATAATGTTTTCACTGGTAAAGACCAAGTAGGCTACTGGTAAAGTCATATTTTAGATGTAAATAGCTCAGATATAACCATTGCCAATGTTTGCCATTCACATCCTTGGTTCACGAGCACCCAACAGCTTTAAGGCCATATTACGCACGGTTGCGCACGCGTTTTAGTCCGTCTGCAATGTTGCCATAGTATATATCTATCTATATCCAACAGTGACTCTGGAATAGTCCAAACATGTTTTTGCCGCGTTGATGAGGAAACAACTAATATATTCGTACAAGGTGATCGAGTCTCAATATGACGGTTTTCAATGAGAAATCCTTCTATTTTGCTGCATGGGACACAGACAGGTTTTCCCTTATCCCAAAAATACTGTAGGCAAGTGATCGACGTGATCAACTATAAATCAACAAGCAGATCATCACATTCAGCTACCAGGCCCGAATGCCCTGCAGAGTTCCTTGGCAGGCTGTTCCCTGCGGTGTTTGGGCCTGAGATTGCGACGCGCCCAGGTTCGCCAGACCCATATTCATAAAAGCGTTAGCAGTAGAGTTGGGTGCTAGAGTAGGCAGGCTAGAGTACGTGCATGAGTATGTGTTAGTATACACTGGATTATTGTAGGAATAAGCCGGATAGCCGTTATAACTATAGGGGCTGGCCGCTCCAACACTGTAGGATGTATTATAGTTCTGAGATCCAGCCAGGCAGGGCTTCCCATCCCGCACCAGCACCGGGACTGCCACTCTCCTAGGTGGGGGAAGATGGTGAGGGTGTCCGGCCATTTCTAGGGTCTTGTCCTGCCGCTGCCGTTTACACTTATACCTCCTGTTCTGGAACCAGATTTTGACCTGTGTGGAGGTCAGTTTCAAAGTGTTCGCCAGGTGTTCCCTCTCGGGGGCGGATAGGTAACGCTGCTGCTTGAAGCGCCGCTCAAGCTCGAACACCTGCGCCTGGGAGAAGAGCACGCGCGGTTTCCGCCGGGTCCTCTGCTGTTTTGGGAGTCTCTCCAAGTCTGAGTGCGCCTGCGGGGACTCTTCACAGGCCCTCACCTCCATTGCGCCACAAGCTTCTGTAGAAATAGAGGAGAGAGGGATTTTAGTCATCTAACTTTGACAGATTAATCGAAATGTGCTATACATAACAGATATTCTAATCCTGGAGGTCCGCAGTAGGCTACATGCTGTTTTTGCCTGTGTTTTCTATAATTCCCATAGGCACTGATTCAGACATTGGATACCAGCAGTGAGGATTATTTGCCTAATCAATTACACGAATATCCATTAACCACAAGGGGAAATTAAATCAGATACCCATGTTTGTTCTTGAAATATAGTTGTTTTCATGTCGTCATGTCCTATGTGTTTATTTTTTTTTTATCTTAATGGAATCCTCTCAATAAAGGGTAGGCCTAAATACATTAAATAATTAGGTAATATTCAAACATATTCAATCAGTAAATACATTAAATAATTAGGTAATATTCAAACATATTCAATCAGTAAATACATTAAATAATTAGGTAATATTCAAACATATTCAATCAGTAAATACATTAAATAATTAGATAATATTCAAACATATTTTATCAGTAAATACATTAAAAAATTAGGGCCTAGTTAAAGTTGGTTCAATAACAAATACGGTAGACTAGTCTAGTCATTTCAGCCCATTGTGTAGCCTAAGTGTGTAGCTGACAACAACAAAACATGGCTCTTTAAATTATTTTATAAAACTGATCATTTAGGATTGTATTATATCTGGTGATTGCATAATTGTCAAAAAACGTTTTTTTTCTTCTCCAAAACGATGTATCCTTTATTTACATATGATCCCTGTATGTAGATGATATCGTCGTTAAACTGAAGTAGTCTAGTCTGAGGTAGTCTAGTTAAATGGAAGAAGAAATATGAATGAATCAGGTCTATATTTATGGGTGCATTGTGGGGGAATTATCATGAAACCGAATTTAATACATGAGACTGATAACCTAGACTAATGCAATCCTACTGAACCTAAAATAATATAATATAATACAATACTTTCTTTCAGAGTTAAATGGATAGGCTATGTTGGTAATCCAGGAATCACCCACTCACTGGCGTCTATGTCCTCTTGCTCAACCTCCAGACTGGTGTCGGCTGAAATGAATATCTCCCCGGCTGGACCCGTCTCCATCAGCCGTTCCTGAACCGTCAGACTACTCAGGTAGGCCATTCTCTCCTCTTCTTCCGAGAGCCCGGGGCTGGGGCTGTTCCTGTCCCTGCCGGCCAGCATACAAGACGGGGGCGACTGGAGGGTGTATTGGTGCTGCTGTGGACCCAGGTGAGAGCGCTCATGGTGCGGCCCAAGGTGTGAGGCAAGCCGCTGTTGTTGAGCATGCTGCTGAAGCTCCAACTTTAGTATGTCCTTGACTGAGAACGGCGTGGTGGAGGCAGAAATAACAGGGCTAGGAAGCATTATTATCATAGGCTCCGATTCGTTCACATGAAGTAGGAATTATAGTCCCTTGGTGAAGTGGCTCATCCGAGCATAAAGAACTCCTCAAGCAGGTGTTTGTTTGGATAGACGGTATTGAAGGTAAACGGATCCAAAAGGGGGTCTATTCGTCTCTGAGAAAAAAAAACTACAGTTGCCTAAATGATTGCTGCGCCTTGCTTTTTATTCGTGGAGTTATGCGAAGGAGGACTGGCTTGTTTCGTGAAGTGACAGCTCTCATCTCTCTACTCTGTGCTCTCTGCCTTGGCTGCTGTGTGTGTTTAGCTAGCTGAGGGATTTGGTTAGACCCAGTTTCTGTTTTGTTGGCGGACCCAAGACGGACGCTCCTTTCCTCCGTTACGTCACGATAAAATGGGATGGGTGACTGCATGGCGCGAGGGCGCAAGCTCTTCTCTGTATTTAGCGTTTAGAGAAGATTATCAAGTAGCAACTATTGAAATGTTTTATTATGTTACAGGATCCCTACGCCGAAATAAACACATCGCGTTATTTCAATTGGACATTTAAAAAGAAGTAGGATCTAGGCTAGAATAATGTGAATCTGGTATCAGCCCTCAGAAACGCTTCATGCAGTATCTGGACAGGCAGGAAACCGGTTTTAATCATGGATTGCATATAGTCCACATTGAATTATGTATAAATGGAATAGTAACCGTATGAAACTATAATGAACTCAACATAGTTGCAGCCGTCCTCATTATACAAATAGAAGACGAATGTGTCGGTGTGTCTAGAGAGAGAAATTTGAGTCAGTGTGTGTGCAGGCCTGCACGGCTGAGACTGTTTCTTTTTGACTGTTTTAATAGGCTAATAAAACCTATCTGCTGATAAGAGGAGTATGGATAGGTTATTAACGACAGCTTATTAAAGACACATTCATTACCTGTTGCTATCAGTCTTGTTTCCGATTTAAACGCACTCTGTATCTTTCAGGGCTACTCTTCCCATCATCACAAACTCATAGATAATACAAATCTCATTTTCCTCTTTCCACACGCCACATGTGTGTGTGTGGAGGGGATGTGTACCTCGTATTTTTTAAAAACAAAATGCTGATATTTTCTCCGTACTTTAATACAACAGATACATAAAGACTAGGGAATCCTGGTAAACTATAAAGCGCATTAATTCAGACACATTTTAGTTTCCATCACATCGGCGCTTAAAGTTGGAAGAAACATTTCCTTTTTCTTCATAGATTTGTGTTGAAAATATGATAATGAAACGTTGCCTATAGATTGTATTTATATTACATTGTTCCAAAAGATAATAATAGGCATACGTATGAATAATAAGATTAGGTCTACAGGCATTTACGCTGTTATTTCACAGTCTGTCATTTTGCATGCTTGTGTGAGTAATTCATTTTGTCGTTTGAATTGATGAAGTCAAACATATAGCTCTGAAGTTCTTATACACATTGGCTCATCTAAATTGGAACAATTTCAATAATGTGTTGCAGATATGTTTTTGGCCGAGTTGATTGGTTCACGACTGAAAGTTAAACACGCAGTTTATTGTGTAGATTTTGGCTGCATGTGTATGTGGACAGGATCCAGACTTGACAGTTTCTCACCCTATATTATCCACTGGGTCTGCTGACTCCACTCGCCTCTCGCCGAGGACAGACAGAAAACAGAGCACAACTGAGACTATTTGCAATATTATTAACTTTTCTTAATGCCTTGGTCCTCTGATTTGGACCATATACGTCTTAGTCTCAAGACAGATGCAGGAGAGGGGCCAAGACTGTACAACATAAACAACTAGACCCATACATGGACGATGATACAATACAGTGGAACACACACACACACGCACACGCACGCGCACGCACGCACACACACACACACACACACACACACACACACACACACACACACACACACACACACACACACACACACACACACACACACACACACACACACACACACACACACACACACACACTGTTTAGGGACCGCGATTTAATAGCCTGTATTGGTGTATTATGTCTTCTCAGTAATATCTGTCCCACTGTCTGCGAGCAAACGTCATCGTAGTTCCAGAGAGCAAATCAGAGATGTTGTATTAGTTGTAATGCGACACCTCTCCTCTCCTCTCGTCGCCTGTCTACAGTGGCCAGGACAGGCGCCAGGGACAAAAGCCCCGGTAGCGCCTAAACCATGCGGAGAAAGGGGGAGAGAAAGACAATAATAATCCCATCCGCTCGCCATCAGCAGAGTGTTGTTTAGATTAGAGGAGCGTCTCCCCCAACCACTCAAGATGTATGTCTTTAAAACTGCCCATTTGAGAGATCGAGAAGGGAAAGACTGGAAGAGAGGACAAGGGGAGAGAGGGGGAGGGTAAGGGGAGGGCTATAAACACCATCCGTGCACTTGTGTTTCCCAAAACAAAGTCCTCCATGACGGTTTTAGTTGCTTGTATTAGCCTATATTGGCTAACTGCAATGTGGTTACGCCGCAAGGAAAATGTGGAGCAATCTGACTGAAACAGAGGATGTTTATGGGTATTTTAACCTAGCCTATTTAAGGGACGCAGAAAATTTAGCCTACACATGCATTTAGGTGGATTTATTGACTCCCAAAACACGACCGGGTGAGCCAAAGGTTTACACTCGTCTGTTTATTTACAATTGTAATACTTCACTTTTACAAGCCATGGCAAAATAACGTTTGTGAAAATATGTTTGAACTGTTATGGGAGAGATAATGTCGAGTATTTTCCTTTCTCCGGGCCTAAATACGCTCTGACGGCGTGTGTTCAATAGTGCGAGGCAGGCAGACATGGTTGCTAGAGATATTTCTAATTCATCATGAGATAGGCCTATCTCACCACTGCTGACATCAGGATCCTAGGCGGCATGGTTGGACTGTAAAGTCGGTTACTTTCTGACGAATGATTTTAGGTTTATATCTCTATACCTCATCATACCACCAAACAATATTATTATTTCAATAGCCTAATAGAATAGCATAAGAGTTACACAAATATTAATTAGTATTGACCTATAGGGCAAAAACGAGTCCCATTTCTATAACGTGCGATTTTTAGGTTAATTATACTCGTTTTGATGTCCTTCTATCGCGTTTTGTCGAGTTAATGTTGTTTATGTATGTGTTTAACAGCTATTATCGTGTCAATCAGAGCAACCTCGCGGCCTCTGCCCTCCCTGGTCAGCTAAGCGTCACGGATCACTAATGCACCTTGCTAATGGTGTTATTAGCACTGCAGATTGCCGGCGCGCGCGCACACACACACACACACACACACACACACACACGACGCAGGGCGAGATACGGCATAATTAAGTTAAAAACAAACAATCGAGCAACATTAGGCCTAAAGCATTAGCCTACAGAAAACACCACAGCTAATGCAACGGTTTGAAAGACTGAAGAAAGAATGCCATTTAGCAGACGCTTTTATCCAACGCGAATTACAGTCATACTTGCAAATAGCTAACAGTTTGATTTATATTTCATCCAATACGCACGTCATTCCATTGTAATTATCCACTTTTCAGCTTTGTGTAAACAAACACGGGGATGAATGGTGTTATAATAATGAGATAATTGAAAGTGTTCTGAAGATGCCTTTTCATTTCGTCCTTACACCATTTAGCCTAATACTATTCTTAATAAAATCTCTCTCTCTCTCTCTCTCTCTCTCTCTCTCTCTCTCTCTCTCTCTCTCTCTCTCTCTCTCTCTCTCTCTCTCTCTCTCTCTCTCTCTCTCTCTCTCTCTCTCTCTCTCTCTCTCTCTCTCTCTCTCTCTCACTCTCTATCTTTATATATATATATAGAGTATCATTGGCAAAATGACTCCATAATATACATCGAAATAAAACTTCAACGAAATTAAACTTCAACGTGAATTGTATTTACAGATATAATTGTAATGACTGCAATAATAGACCTATAAATCGAAATTAAACTTCAACAGATAGGCAAAGCTCGATTCATCACGTGCCTCCTGGCAGCGCCAATGGTCATGATTTCGACATAAATCTGTCAAAGAAAACAGACGAAGGCATTAATAAAATATAAACTAAGACATTTACACTAGGGGCCACCGCCCCCCGCTAGGAACGTAGCTTTCCCAGAGAGAAGGGAATAGCTGTTAACGTTATCAGTGCTCCTTGCGTGCTACCTCAGCCCTGCCGCTGTCCCGTTCTCAGCTACGTGTTTACCGGGCGGAAGAGCCTGATTCCGGTCTCGAACAAACCCCAGAAGGACCCGCCATGGTGTCCGCGAGGCGACCTGAGGTGGATGTGACATTGACACACCGATACAACATCTCAATCATGATTCGGATAGGTGGAGGTTAGGCTGGGAGGTCAGGGCAAGACAGAGCTGAGAGATAAAGACATATGCCTATAAGGATGGACCTCAAGCCCAAGGTTTCCTATGTCTCAATCTTCAGCCCAAGACCCACTTAAAAGACAGACGGGGTAGTCAGCAAAACAATTAAACATCCTTAAGAGATGATCCTCCAAATGAAGCACAGGAGCTGTATACAAAATGTAATGAAATAAAGTGAGAACAAACATCATACCACACTGGGGAGCAGCAAACAGTGCAAGTACATTTATTTAATTTGCAATGTAGCTAGTAGCGCTAGTTCACATCAACTCACGAATGACTAAAGTAGGTGTCTCACTCTCTCTCCATAAGATAATTACACAGACATAATTAAGATAATTACACAGACAAAATTAAGATAATTACACAGACATAATTACATTCATAAAATATAGAGTTACATGTAGCTCAACAAGGTATGATGAAGCACCAGTCATCCCACCTGGCCAACTTCCACATGTTAGCACCTGTTCTCTCTGACATAAGAAGGCTAACACCTACACACACACACACCTACACACCCACACCCACACACACACACACACACACACACACACACACACACACACACACACACACACACACACACACACACACACACACACACACACACACACACACACACACACACACACACACACACACACACACACACACACACACACACACACATACACACCTACACATACACACCTACACACACACACACGCACGCACACACACACATTTTATATTCACATATTAGTCATATAGCAGACGCTCTTATCCAGAGAGACTTACAGATAGTGCATTCACTTAAGATAGCTCGGTGGGACAACAATAAAGTAGCTATCAGAAAAGTAGAAGGGGGAGGGGTCAAGTGCAAGCACCAGGGTCAGCTGTACCCCCTCTAGCACCAGGGTCAGCTGTACCCCCTCTAGCACCAGGGTCAGCTGTACCCCCTCTAGCACCAGGGTCAGCTGTACCCCCTCTAGCTCCAGGGTCAGCTGTACCCCCTCTAGCACCAGGGTCAGCTATACCACCTCTAGCACCAGGGTCAGCTGTACCCCCTCTAGCACCAGGGTCAGCTGTACCCCCTCTAGCACCAGGGTCAGTGCACTCTCAAATGTTGTTTTGTTGCCATCATTGTAAGCCTGCCACACACACTATACGATACATTTACTAAACATAAGAATGAGTGTGAGTTTTTATCACAACCCGGCTCGTGGGAAGTGACAAAGAGGTCTTATTGGACCAGGGCACAAATAATAACAATATAATAGTCAATAATTTTGCTCTTTATTTAGCCATCTTACATATAAAACCTTAATTGTTAATCAAAATTGTGAATAACTCACCACAGGTGAGGTTAACAGGCAGTTAACCCACTGTTCCTAGGCCGTCATTGAAAATAAGAATTTGTTCTTAACTGACTTGCCTAGTTAAATAAAGGTAAATAAATAAAAGGTTAATGAGAAGGGTGTGCTTGAAAGGATGCACATAAATGTTGGGTTGTATTGCAGAGAGTCTCAGTCTTAAATCATTTTCCACACACAGTCTGTGCCTGTATTTAGTTTTCATGCTAGTGAGAGCCGAGAATCTACTCTCACATAGGTACCGGGTTGCAAAGGGCATTTGCCAAGGCAAGAAACTCTGAGCGCAGCCCAATCCAGATATCTGGCAGTGGCTTCTGATTAAATAAAATTTTCACAAAACCACTTGTTGCAATTTCGATGAGGCTCTCTTGTTCAGATATTGGTAAGTGGACTGGAGGCCGGGCATGAAAAGGATAACGAATCCTGTTGTTTGTGTCATCAGTTTCAGGAAAGTACCTGCGTAATTGTGCACCCAACTCACTCAGATGCTTCGCTATATAACATTTGACATTGTCTGTAAGCTTGAGTTCATTTCCACACAAAATATCATACAATGATGGAAAGACCTGTGTGTTGTCCTTGTTAATGAAGACAGAAAAGAGCTACAACTTCTTAATCATAGCCTCAATTTTGTCTCGCACATTGAATTTAGTTGCAGGGAGTCCCTGTAATCCTAGATTCAGATCATTCAGGTGAGAAAAAACATCACTCAGATAGGCCAGTAGTGTGAGAAACTCGTCATCATGCAAGCGGTCAGACAAGTGAAAATTATGGTCAGTAAAGAAAACTTTAAGCTCGTCTCTCAATTAAAAAAATGTCAATATTTTGCCCCTTGATAACCAGCGGACTTCTGTATGTTGTAAAATCATTACATGATCGCTGCCCATATCATTGTATAATGCAGAAAATACACAAGTGTTCAGGGGCTTTGCTTTCACTGTAGTGTCCAAAACGTCTTTCAAGCTGTCAGGCATTCCCTTGGCAGCACAGGCTCTCGGTGGATGCTGCAGTGTACCCAAGTGGCGTCGGGAGCAACTAAAGAGTATGTGGGGAAGTGTTCCATAGTCTGTTATAGAGAGAGTATTGTCTGCGTTGTCTTCGATGGAAATAGTAACATATATGTGGTGTCTTTTCCCAGAAGAAGATGTAAAGAGCGTCAGGGTGATGGATTGTAGGATTGATGAGGGGGGAGAGGTATCTGGGTTGGAGGACTTAACAGGTCTGTAAGATACATTACACCTATGGAGAGTAGCTTCTTATCAAATAGTAAATGCATTGGGAAATGTTCCCAAAATGTCCCTCAAAATAGGTTTATTATCAAAGAGCAATACTCAAATTGTATGAAGTGCAAAAGTGGGCATTGCTAATTTGACATACATCACAAAACGTATCTTCTCCATAACCCTGACCGACCTTGTAAAGAGCTCCTAAGCAATTTTACCTTGGCATCATCCCAGTGAATATGAGAGAGACCGGACTGTATATCTGTTGTGGTTGAGACACTTCCAGTCCCCTTCCAAGGTGCCGGAAGCCGTGTGTTATCAGCAGGGTGTGTGAGAGGGGCTGAGCACTGGGTAAAAGGCCCAGGCCATTGTGTGTCTGCACGGACCAGCATGACGGATGGCCTCCGTCTCTTTGAAGGAAAGGACATGGCTGGAAGGGAACTCGGCCTGGGACCAGAGTTGCAATGCAACCCAGCTCTCGTCCACACTCCTGGGTTGCACTAGCCAGTGGTTCAACCGTTCTCCAATGGTGGGTAGGGAGTGTGGACCCACTGATGAGTTACAGAACAATCCTGGCTTGGGGATTGGTTCCTGTAGGTTGTAGATTGGTGTCAATACAGTAGAAATACAGCAGAAATACAGTTTTCATTATTTGGTGGGTAAGAAGAAAGGTCAAAAGTTAATCTCATGGGTGAAGTTTACAAACCACAACCGGAACAGCATCAGGGCCGGAGGTCTGTCTGTGAACCAGAGGAGGAAGTGAGGTTAGGTCTCCAGACCCCCCCAGACCCCGCTGCCCCTGTGGAACTCATCACTCAGGCAGCTGTAGTCTCTAGGCGGCCTTGGTCCGGCAGGTGTGTGTTTGTATATATGACCCACTAGTAGGGGATGTGAGGCCTGTAAGGCTGTGATCTATGACACTGGGAATGAGACATGTTCAGTCTGTGTGTGGGGTTGGGGGTCGGGGGTTGGTGGGTGGGGGTTGGGGGGTGGAATGCAGTAGTATAGGAGGAAGCATGCAACCTAAATATGCTTATCCTCCCCACTGCCTCACTACAGGGCTATAGAGATACAGAAACTGCTGTGAAAAACACAGTAGAGTGTGTGTGGAAAACAAAAACAATTAACACCCAGAACTTTCCTGCGCTAGCACTTGGCTTATCTTACTAGCACTGACTTTTCACAGTTTTTTTGAGGAAAACATGTCATTACTGATGATATGTGGTGCTCGTACCTAGCTAGCTAACTTACTTTTTTGTATCGCTTTGGTGCCGTTTTCACAAGTCTGTGATACATTTTCACAACACTTAGTACAACACTCAAAACAGATCATCAAAAAGGCAGCTGTTTCAGTCTAAGATCATTTTCAATTGACTAAGTACAACACACAAAATCATACAGACACTTTTTCACCAAACTTAATAAGTGTTTCATCTAGAAATCCATGTTTCACATTGCAATGTTTATATATTGTAAAGTAATTGCCTTTCACAATGCAAGGCTCACATTACTTTTGATATGATTCTCTTTTCTTTTAAAATACATTTTACTGTTACTTAATTCAGTGTTGACACTGCTTTACTAAAATGTCATTGGCTAATACAGCACTGTAGGCAGAGCTCCTCTGTCCAGTGTCTGTGTTCTTGTGCCCATCTTAATCTTTTCTTTTTATTGGTCAGTCTGAGATATGGCTTTTTCTTTGCAACTCTGCCTAGAAGTCCAGCATCCCGGAATCGCCTCTTCACTGTTGACGTTGAGACGGGTGTTTTGCAGGTACTATTTAATGTCTACACTGTATTTCTGATCAATGTGACGTTATTGTCATGGACAAAAATGAGCTTTTCTTTCAAAAACAAGGACATTTCTAAGTGACCACAAACTTTTAAATGATAGTGTATATATAAAATATATAAATATTTTGTAATATATTTTCCTTTATTATTTTCCCCTTACCCTACCATCCCTCCCATAATTGGAGTAAACTAATGGACAACCATTCTTATGCTTCTACTTCCAGCTTATACAAACTATATACATTTTACGGACACATATTTTACAATAGTTATCTTTTGTTTGTTTTTATTCCCATCCTTCAGCTCCACACAACCCCTCACATCTATCTCTAAACACCATCCAGTCCCAGCCTTCAACTCCACACAACCCCTCACATCTATCTCTAAACACCATCCAGTCCCAGCCTTCAGCTCCACACAACCCCTCACATCTATCTCTAAACACCATCCAGTCCCAGCCTTCAGCTCCACACAACCCCTCACATCTATCTCTAAACACCATCCAGTCCCAGCCTTCAGCTCCACACAACCCCTCACATCTATCGTTGAACACCATCCAGTCCCAGCCTTCAGCTCCACACAACCCCTCACATCTATCGTTGAACACCATCCAGTCCCAGCCTTCAGCTCCACACAACCCCTCACATCTATTGTTGAACACCATCCAGTCCCAGCCTTCAGCTCCACACAACCCCTCACATCTATCTCTAAACACCATCCAGTCCCAGCCTTCAGCTACACACAACCCCTCCCATCTATCGTTGAACACCATCCAGTCCCAGCCTTCAGCTCCACACAACCCCTCACATCTATCGTTGAACACCATCCAGTCCCAGCCTTCAGCTCCACACAACCCCTCCCATCTATCTCTAAACACCATCCAGTCCCAGCCTTCAGCTCCACACAACCCCTCCCATCTATCTCTAAACACCATCCAGTCCCAGCCTTCAGCTCCACACAACCCCTCCCATCTATCTCTAAACACCATCCAGTCCCAGCCTTCAGCTCCACACAACCCCTCCCATCTATCTCTAAACACCATCCAGTTTTGATAACTATTTCCCATATATTTTTCTACTTTGCTGTGATGTTTCACAAAAGTTCTGAACCTTTCTATTCTCATAGTTTCTACAGATTGTAAATGAAAGATAATTTTTTTTGCTAAGAGTGTTATTTTATTATTGATCGATTGGCTATGACTTTTTAAATCACCCAGCAGTGCTATTTGCAGAGTTAGCTCCAGTGCTATTTGCAGAGTTAGCTCCAGTGCTATTTGCAGAGTTAGCTCCAGTGCTCTTTTTAGAGTTAGCTCCAGTGCAATTTTCAGAGTTACCTACAGTGCTCTTTGCAGAGTTAGCTCCAGTGCTATTTGCAGAGTTAGCTCCAGTGCTATTTGCAGAGTTAGCTCCAGTGCTATTTGCAGAGATAGCTCCAGTGCTATTTGCAGAGTTAGCTCCAGTGCTATTTGCAGAGATAGCTCCAGTGCTATTTGCAGAGTTAGCTCCAGTGCTATTTGCAGAGATAGCTCCAGTGCTATTTGCAGAGTTAGCTCCAGTGCTATTTGCAGAGATAGCTCCAGTGCTATTTGCAGAGTTAGCTCCAGTGCTATTTGCAGAGTTAGCTCCAGTGCTATTTGCAGAGTTAGCTCCAGTGCTATTTGCAGAGTTAGCTCCAGTGCTATTTGCAGAGTTAGCTCCAGGTAAATGTCGCAATTCTTTGGCCATTCCTGAACCTGCGACCAAAAACAAGCTACATATTTATTTTTTATTTAACCTTTATTTAGCTAGGCAAGTCAGTTCAGAACAAATTATTATTTACAATGACGGCCTACCCCGGCCAAACCCTAACACGGTCGACGCTGGGCCAATTTCCGCCACCCTAAGGGACTCCCAATCACTCTGGCACTGAGATGCAGTGCCTTAGACCGCTGCGCCACTCAGGAGCCCCAAAAATGGACCGTACCAAAACAAATGATCTAATGATTCTGTCTCTTCGCAACGAAACCTGTAGAGCTGGGATGGTTGTATCCTCCATTTATATAACATTTTATTGGTTGCAAGAATTTTGTATAATCATTTAAATAGAAAAACTCAGTTCAAAACTATGTGCCATGGAATCGGTACATCGAACATTTTACAATCTATATGGCCCAGCTGTCAATTTTTTGGTCCTTAAATTAAACTGGTATACTTTTTTATTTATCACAATTTTATTTAGCCAATATTAGTTTTTAATGCAGGGTCGATAGACAAGTTCCTTATTTTCTCCCCCTTCCGCTTGCCTCTTCCATTTTTGCGGTAATGCTGCAATGAGTTGGTTGTAATTTGAGTAGAGCAAACATTTACATATAGAGTGCATTTGAAAGTATTCACATCCCTTGATTTTTCCCCACATTTTGTTACGTTACAGCCTTATTATAAAATGGATTGAATCCTTTTTTAAATTCCTCAATCTACGCCCCTTAATGATAAAGCAAAAACATTTTTTTTTTAATTTTTGCAAATGTTCAAAAAATTTAAAAAAATTAAATATCAGATTTACATAAGTATTCAGACCCTTTACTCAGTACTTTGTTGAAGCACTTTTGGCAGTGAATACAGCCTTGAGTCTTGGGTATGACTCTACAAACTTGACACACCTGTATTTGGGAAGTTTCTACGCCATTCTTCTCTGCAGATCCTCTCAAGCTCTGTCAGGTTGGATTGGGTTCAAATCCGGTCTCTGGCTGGGCCACTCAAGGACATCCAGAACCTTGTCCCGAAACCATTCCTGCATTGTCTTGGCAATTGCTTAGTGTCGTTGTCCTGTTGGAAGGTGTACCTTCGCCCCAGTCTGAGGTCCTGAATGCTCTGGAGCAGGTTTTCATCAATGATCTCTCTTTACTCTGTACTTTGCTCATACTTTCCATCTTTCCCTCGATCCTGACTAGTCTCCCAGTCCTTGTCGCTGAAAACATCATGCTGTCAGGTTGCTTAAAGACATGCCGCTTGGCATTCAGGCTAAAGAGTTCCATCTTGGTTTCATCAGACCAGACAATCTTGTTTCTCATGGTCTGAGAGTTATTTAGGAGCCTTTTGGTAAACTCCAAGCGAGCTCTCATGTGCCTTTTACTGAGGAGTGGCTTCCATCTGGCCACTCTACCATAAAGGCCTGATTGGTGGAGTGCTAATGGGTGTCCTTCTAAAAAGGTTCTTCCATCTGCACAGAGGATCTCTGGAACTGTCAGAGTGACCATCGGGTTCTTGGGCACCTTCATGACCAAAGCCCTTCTCCCCCGATTGCTCAGCTCTAGGAATAGTCTTGATGGAGCCAATGATGGAGGCCACTGTGTTCTTCGGGACCTTCAATGCTGCTTACATTTTTTGCTACCCTTGCCCAGATTTGTGCCTTGACACTTTCCTGTCTCGGAGGTCCACTGACAACTCCTTCGACCTCATGGCTTGGTTTTTGCTCTGACATGCAGAGCCGCCTCACCTGTTTAGCAAAATAATTATATACATTTAAAAAAATATATATATTGCCTGTTTTGCATATTATTTTGGCATTAACACATGTCACATATCAGTTTGCAAACAAAGTAAAATAACCGGATAAAAACATGGTCTCTTTTTAGCTTTCTTGAGTAAGGCAGCTCTGAAATGCAGGTGTTTCAGCCTATCTCAGTGCTTTCTGTGGTGGTGGGGCAGCCAGTGGACAATATGAATTGTAGGAGTTGGTAATGTTCTCTAGTTGCGTGTTGATTGGCTCAGTGTTCTGTCACTCATGGGGACAATACGTCACTGCAAAATATACGGGGAGAGCTCAAAAATTCAACCCCTTGGGTGCTGCCATAAAGTTACATTAGATGTGCCCATCCAAGAAGGCTCAAGGTCATTGGCCACAGATAAAATTATGTGAAATCACATTATGTCTACCATAGCTTTGATTGGACTGATCATGTAAACATCATACTTTCAAAATCTTAGCTGGTAAGCTAAACAAGCAGTCATCATCATGAATGACGTCGACAATCTACTTTTCAATCCTTGTCATAAACTCAGCAAAAAAAGAAACGTCCTCTCACTGTCAACTGCGTTTATTTTCAGGAAACTTACCATGTGTAAATATTTGTATGAACATAACAAGATTCAACAACTGAGACATAAACTGAACAAGTTCCACAGACATGTGACTAACAGAAATTGAATAATGTGACCCTGAACAAAGGGGGGGTCAAAATCAAAAGTAACAGTCAGTATCTGGTGTGGCCACCAGCTGCATTAAGTACTGCAGTGCATCTCCTCCTCATGGACTGCACCAGATTTGCCAGTTCTTGCTGTGAGATGTTACCCCACTCTTCCACCAGGGCACCTGAAAGTTTCCCAGACATTTCTAGGGGGAATGGCCCTAGCCCTCACCCTCCGATCCACCAGGTCACAGACACTTCTAGGGGGAATGGCCCTAGCCCTCACCCTCCGATCCAACAGGTCCCAGACATTTCTGGGGGGAATGGCCCTAGACCTCACCGTCCGATCCAACAGGTCACAGATGTGCTTAATGGGATTGAGATCCGGGCTCTTCGCTGGCCATGGCAGAACACTGACATTCCTGTCTTGCAGGAAATCATGCACAGAACAAGCAGTATGGCTGGTGGCATTGTCATGCTGGAGGGTCATGTCAGGATGAGCCTGCAGGAAGGGTACCACATGAGGGAGGTGGATGTCTTCCCTGTAATGCACAGCGGTGAGATTGCCTGCAATGACAACAAGCTCAGTCCGATGATGTTGTGACACACCGCCCCAGACCATGACGGACCCTCCACCTCCAAATCGATCCCGCTCCAGCGTACAGGCCTCGGTGTAACGCTCATTCCTTCAACAATAAACGCGAATCCGACCATCACCCCAAGTGATACAAAACTGTGACTCATCAGTGAAGAGCACTTTTTGCCAGTCCTGTCTGGTCCATCGACGGTGGGTTTGTGTCCATAGGCAAGTTGTTACTGTTGATGTCTGGTGAGGACCTGCCTTACAACAAGCCTACAAGCCCTCAGTCCAGCCTCTCTCATCCCAATCCGGACAGTCTGAGCACTGATGGAGGGATTGTGCGTTCCTGGTGTAATTCAGGCAGTTGTAGTTGCAGTTGTTGTTGTCTTAACGACTGTTCCACAGGTGCATGTTCATTAATTGTTTATGGTTCATTGAACAAGCATGGGAAACAGTGTTTAAACCCTTTACAATGAAGGTCTGTGAAGTTAGTTGGATTTTTACGAATTATCAGGGTCCTGAAAAAGGGACGTTTCTTTTTTTGCTGTGTTTATGAAGGAAACAGGATGCACCTGAGTTCAATTTCGAGTCTCATAGCAAATGGTCTGGATACTTATGTATACATTTGCAAACATTTCTAAAAACCTGTTTTAGCTTTGCCATTATGGGGTATTGTGTGTAGATTGATGAGGAAAAATAGATTTAATAAATTTTACAATAAGGCTGTAACGTAACAAAATGTGAAAAAGGCGAAGGGGTCTGAATACTTTCTGAATGTCCTGTATTTTTGTTTGCTGCATGTGTGACATAACTGCATCAGTCCTATTTATGATCTCATTTACAAACATTGTACCTTTAAAAAATTAAAATCCCAACATATAGTTTTTTTTAATCAATTACTATATTTAAGATGAACCATAATATTTGTTGTAATATTTGATCTGTTTTGTTTTTCAGGTGGATTAATCTGAAATTGCAACCAACTTTCTGAGGCTTGTTTTAAAAATAGCAATACTTTGAAGATTATTTCATTTTCAAATAACCAACAGTGAGAGGTTGTAATCGGAATAAAGGGAAAGGTCCATTCTTGAACATGGGGTTCTCCAATCAGCTGGAGAACCAGTTCAGATTTAAGAACAAATTGTGTATGACTGAAGCCTTTAGTAAGAGGTCTAATGCTTTAATATTTAATCATTTCTGCCCTCTGAATTCATATTCATTATATAAATAGGCCTGTTTAATTTTGTCTGGCTTGCTGTTTCAAATAAAATGGAATACTTTTTACTCATAATTTAAAAAACAAGTCACTAGGTGTAGGCAAGACCATAAGCAAGTAGATAAACTGTGATATGACTAAAGAGTTAATCAGGGTGATCTTTCCACAAATAGACAGGTTTTTTTCCCCCACACGTAACAAGATCTTATCTATTTTTGCTAACTTTCTTTGATTTTGAGATATTTTCTTTCTTTCGGGATATGGAAACCGAGTCTGTCCACTTCGCCGTCAGACATTGCTATTGGTTAATTAACTACACAGTACTGTAAAGGTTTTTAGTTGTTGTGATCCAATACATAATATAGTGCATTTACTATAATTTGGTTGTAATCCAGAGAGGTTAGAAAAACGATCTAGATCCTCTATGAAGCTGTGTAGGGATCCAGATTGTGGATTTAAAAGAAAACATGAATCATCAGCGTACAATGGCACCTTTGTTTTTAAGCCCTGGATTTCTGGGCCCTTGATATTATTGTTGGATCCGATTTTAATAGCTAACATTTCGATGGCCATAATATATACATTTAAGTCGATAGTGGACAACCTTGGTTTTTGTATTTTGTATTTTGTATTTATGATGGATCCCCATTAGATGCAGCAGCTACTCTTCCTGGGATTAAGGCAGTTTACACAATTTTCAAAACATTACAATACATTCACAGATTTCACAACACTCTGTGTGCCCTCGGGCCCCTACTCCACCTCTACCACATATCAACAGTACTAAATCCATGTGTATGTATAGTGCGTATGGTATTATGCGTGTGTGTGTGTGTGTGTGTGTGTGTGTGTGTGTGTGTGTGTGTGTGTGTGTGTGTGTGTGTGTGTCTGTGCATATGTCTGTGCCAATGTTTGTGTTGCTTCACAGTCCCCCACTGTTCCATAAGGTGTTTTTAATCTGTTTTTTTTTTTATCTAATTTTACTGCTTGCGTCAGTTACTTGATGTGGAATAGAGTTCCATGCAATCATGGCTCTATGTAGTACTGTGTGCCTCCCATAGTCTGTTCTGGACTTGGGGACTGTGAAGAGACCTCTTGTGGCATGTCTTATGGGGTATGCATGGGTGTCCGAGCTGTGTGCCAGTAGTTTAGACAGACAGCTCGGTGCATTCAACATGTCAATAATACTCATAAATAAAAGTAGTGATGAAGTCAATCTCGCCTCCACTTTCAGCCAGGAGAGATTGACATGCATATTATTAATATTAGCTCTCTGTGCACATCCAGCCGTGTTGCCCTGTTCTGAGCCAATAGCAATTTTCCTAAGTCCTTTTTTGTGGCACCTGACCACACAACTGAACAGTAGTCAAGGTGTGACAATACTAGAGCCTGTAGGACCTGCCTTGTTGATAGTGTTGTTAAAGAAGGCAGAGCAGCGCTTTATTATAGACAGACTTCTCCCCATCTTAGATACTACTGTGATAATATGTTTTGACCATGACAGTTTACAATCTATGGTTACTCCAAGCAGTTTAGTCATCTCAACTTGCTCAATTTTCACATTATTTATTACAAGATTTAGTTGAGGTTCAGGGTTTAGTGAGAATTTTGATCAAAATACAATGCTTTTAGTTTTAGAAATATTTAGAGTTAACTTATTCCTTGCCACCCACTCTGAAACTAACTGCAGCTCTTTGTTGAGTGTTGCAGTCATTTCAGTCGCTGTAGTAGCTGATGTGTATAGCGCTGAGTCATCCGCATAAATAGACACTCTGGCTTTACTCAAAGTCAGTGGCATGTCGTTAGTAAAAATGTAAAAAAGCAAGTGGCTTAAACAGCTACCCCGGGAAATTCCTGATTCTAACTGGATTATATTTGAGAGGCTTCCATGAACCTTTCTGGCACAGGCATTCCGCTAGCGACCCACCTCGACAACATCCGGTGAAATTGCAGAGCGCGAAATTCAAATGACAGAAATATAAATATTTAACATTCATGAAAATACAAGTGTCATACGTCAAAATAAAGCTAACTTCTTTTTAATCCAGCCGCTGTGTCAGATTTCAAAAAGGCTTTATGGCGAAAGCACACCATGCGATTATCTGAGGACAGCGCCCCGCTTACAAAAGCATGAAAAACATTTTTCAACCCGGCAGGTGCTCCACGAAAGTCAGAAATAACGATATAATAAATGCCTTACCTTTGAAGATCTTCTTCTGTTGGTACTCCAAAAGGTCCCAGATACATCACAAATGGTCCTTTTGTTCAATAAAGTTCTTCTTTATATCCCCAAAAACTTCATTCAATAATCCACCGGTTTCACTCCTTCAAAATGCATACAAAAGGAATCCCAAACGTTACCAATAAACTTCTCCAAACAAGTCAAACAACGTTTATAATCAAACCTCAGGTACCATAATACGTAAATAAATTATACAATTTAAGACGGAGAATCGTTATTGTCTTTACCGGAGATAAACAACAAAGAACGTGCTCTCATCCACGCGCATGAAAACACTACAGCCAAATGGGGGCCACTTCGAAAAACTACAAATTCTAGCCCATTTTTCCAAAACCTTTCCTTCTAAAGACTGTTGACATCTAGTGGAAGCCATAGGAACTTCAATCTGAGAGGATTTCGCCTCATAATAAACATGACAGCCATTGGAAACAGTGGTAGGCTGAAATTAGATTTTTTTGGGATGGTTTGTCCTCAGGGTTTCACCTGCCATATCAGTTATGTTATACTCAAAGACATGATTTTAACAGTTTTAGAAACTTTTGAGCGTTTTCTATCCAAATCTACCAACACATGTCCTAGCTTCTGGGCCTGAGTAACAGGCAGTTTACTTTGTGAACACTTTTCATCCGGAAGTCAAAATACTGCCCCCTATCCCAAAGAGGTTAAGAACACCCTCTGTGTCAGTTAGACAAGTAACTCTTTATCCACATTATAGCAGCAGGTGTAAAGCCATAACACATCCGTTTTTCCAGCAGCAGACTATGATCGATAATGTCAAAAGCTGCACAGAAGTCTAACAAGACAGCCCCCACAATCATTTTTCCATCAATTTCTCTCAGCCAATCATCAGTCATTTGTGTAAGTGCTGTGCTTGTTGAATGTCCTTCCCTATAAGCATGCTGACATTCTGTTGTCAATTCGTTTACTGTGAAATAGCATTGCATCTGGTCAAACACCATTTTTTCCAGAAGTTCACTAAGGGTTAGTAACAGGCTGATTGGATGGCTATTTGAGCCAGTAAAGGGGGCTTTACTATTCTTGGGTAGTGGAATGATTTTAGCTTCCCTCCAGGCCTGAGGGCACACACTCTCTAGTAGGCTTAAATTGAAGATGTGGCAATATCGTCTGCTATTATCCTCAGTCATTTTCCATCCAGATTGTCAGACCCCGGTGGCTTGTCATTGGTGATAGACAACAATCACTTTCTTTCACCTCTTCCACACTGACTTTATGGAATTCAAATGTACAGTTCTTGTCTTTCATAATTTGGTCCGATATACTTGGATGTGTAGTGTCAGTGTTTGTTGCTGACATGTCATCCCTAAGTGTTCTCATCTTGCCAATGAAGAAGTAATTCAAGTAGTTTGCAATATCAGTGGGCTTTGTGATGAATGAGCCATCTGATTCAATGAATGAGCCGAGTTGACTTTTTCCCCCCGAAATTTAATTTGAGGTGCCCCGAAAGCTTTTTACTATCATTCTTTATATAATTTAACTTTGTTCCATAGTGTAGTTTATTTTTCTCTTTCTTTAGTTTAGTCACATGATTTCTTAATTTGCAGTACGTTTGCCAATCAGATGGGACTTCATTTCCATACCTTTTTCCTCATCCCTCTCAACCATACAATTTTTCAATTCCTCATCAATCCAAGGGGATTTAACAGTTTTTACAGTCATTTTCTTAATGGGCGCTGCTTATTAGTTACTGGAATACGTAGTTTCATAAATGCGTCAAGTGCAGCGTCTGGTTGCTCCTCATTACACACCACAGACCAGCGGTGTCTGGTTGCTCCTCATTACACACCACAGACCAGCAGCGTCTGGTTGCTCCTCATTACACACCACAGACCAGCAGTGTCTGGTTGCTCCTCATTACACACCACAGACCAGCGGTGTCTGGTTGCTCCTCATTACACACCACAGACCAGCAGCGTCTGGTTGCTCCTCATTACACACCACAGACCAGCAGCGTCTGGTTGCTCCTCATTACACACCACAGACCAGCAGCGTCTGGTTGCTCCTCATTACACACCACAGACCAGCGGTGTCTGGTTGCTCCTCATTACACACCACAGACCAGCAGCGTCTGGTTGCTCCTCATTACACACCACAGACCAGCGGTGTCTGGTTGCTCCTCATTACACACCACAGACCAGCAGCGTCTGGTTGCTCCTCATTACACACCACAGACCAGCAGCGTCTGGTTGCTCCTCATTACACACCACAGACCAGCAAATATTATTTACATGATCAACATATGAATCTCTACAAAAACTTATTGTATGAGCTGTTATACACTATATTAGGTCCAGCCTTTGAAACTTTGGTTTTCCTAGATATGGCTATTATATTGTGATCACTACATCCTATGGATTTGGATACTGCTTTAAAGCAAATATCTGCAGCATTAATAAAGATGTGATCAATACATGTTGATGATTTTATTCATGTGCTGTTTGTAACTACCCTGGTAGGTTGACTGACAACTTGATCCATGTTGCAGGCACTGGTTACAGTTTGAAGTTTTTTCCTAAGTGGGCAGATTGATGAAAGCCAGTCAATATTTAAATCACCCAGAAAATATACTTCTCTATTGATATCACATACATTATCAAGCATTTCACACATATTATCCAGATACTGACTGTTAGCACTTGGTGGTCTATAGCAGCTTCCCACAAGAATGGGCTTTAGGTGAGGCAGAGGAACCTGTAGCCATATTACTTCAACAGTATTTAACATTAGATTGTCTCTAAGCTTTACAGGAATGTGGTTCTGAATATAGACCGCAACACCGCCTCCGTTGGCATTTCTGTCTTTTCGGTAGATGTTATAACCATGTATTGCTACCATTGTATCATCAAAGCTATTATCTAAGTGAGTTTCAGAGATAGTCAGAATATGAATGTTATCTGTTACAAGCAAGTTATTGACTTCATGGACCTTGTTTCTTAGGCTGCATGTTAATATGGGCTATTTTTGAATACTTGTCTGTGTTGCTTGATTGTTTTAATGCTTTTCTGGGAAGCTTATCAGAGGTAGACTTACTCATGTTATTTACATTGGAGCTGATAGTGCTGGGTGAGCTGCATAAAGTGGTCTTCCTACTATTGCACACCGCCTCAGTGCTAACAGTGTAAATCTGGTTTATAGGGTCATGATTGCTGCTTACAATAGCTGTAGGATAAACATATGTATTCGGTGCAATTAGGGTACATACATTAAATTACTTACATTGTGTTTGCCAATGCCCCTAAGATTATGTACATTTGATGCAGCATTATGACGACTCATTGTCAGAATGGTACGGATTTACTGAGATGGTCTTGGATCATTTTTTCAACGCAGCCTTGAAATGTGTGGACAAGATGACTTGGATGGACTCCGTCATTCCTGTAGAGTATCTTCTGTTTCCAGAAGGTGTCAAAGTTATCAATAAAAGTGACTCCTCTTGACAGTTGAAAACTTTCTGAGAAGTAGCCATTATTTACTATTTTACACCTGAGGTTACTATACATAACTTTAAACCATTGTATGAGAGATTCTCCAAAATGGAAATATTCCAGGCATTTATATATAGAGGTGTCACTACAGACCCTCATTCGTTCCGAGGCTGTCACAACCGACCGTGACTGGGAGTCCCGTAGGGCAGCGCACAATTGGCCCAGCGTCATCCAGGTTCAGGGAGGGTTTGGCCGGGTGGTAGGCCGTCATTGTAAATAATTATTTGTTCTTAAACTGACGTGCCTAGTTTAAAGAAAGGTTCATCCCACTGGGATTCTCTGCCTCTAACCCTATTAGAGGGGCAGAGTCACTGACTTACTGGTGCTCTTCCATGCCGTCCCTAGGAGGGGTGCGTTACTTGAGTGGCGCCAACCCTTCCTGTCGGGGTTGGTGCCACCCCTTGGGTTGTGCCGTGGCAGAGGTCTTTGTGGGCTATACTCTGCCTTGTCTCAGGGTGGTAAGTTGGTGGTTGAAGATATCCTTCTAGTGGTGTGGGGGCTGTGACTTGAATTGCTTCTGCTTTAAAGATGAGGCTTGAATTGCATGGGCTCTGAAGGCACATTTAAGTGTCCCATACAAGAAGGGGATCTGCTGTACCTACTGTATGTTATGTTGGAAAAAGTCAGTTATAAATACTTCTGTCCTTGTCATCCAGTAGGCTTTGATTAAGTTTCCAATATCCTCGCCCATGTGGAAATTCCGTAAGAGTAAAGTATATGCGAATTATGTGATGGTCCGATCGCATTCTGTCCCCTATCAACACTTGCCAGCGAGAATTACATAAGAAAGTATTCAAGAAGACTAGCTTAATTGAGCCTCCACCATGTATATCTCACTAGGTCAGGATATTGAAGCCTCCACCATGTATATCTCACTAGGTCAGAATATTTAAGCCTCCAAATATCCACTAGCTTCATTATATATCCACCATATCCATGATCTTCATTATTTGCATAATTTTTTGTTTGATTTCCTTTACCGTCCATTGAGGTATATAAAACCATATTATAATCTCCCACCATAATAATAGAGTCTGGTATTGCTTGTAGGCTTGATAAATTATTATATATATTTTCAAAGAAGCGTGGATCATCATTATTTGGACTGTATGGATTAATGATCCAAATCTGTTTATGGTCCAAAAATATATTTAAAACAGCTCTGGTGTAGCTAGTGCAATGCTCTTATGAACTGAGCTACATACAGGACCGCTTAAACATGTACAGTGCCTTCGAGAAGTATTCAGACCACTTGGCATTTTCCACATTTAGTTATGTTACATCCTTATTCTAAAATCTAAGATTACATTTGAAAAAAGTCCTCATCACACTACACACAATACCCCAAAACGACAAAGCGAAAAATTCTCTGCCGAGCATCACGTCTAGAGGAAATCTGGCACCATCCCTACGGTGAAGCATGGTGGTGGCAGCATCACGCTGTGTTTTTTTTTCAGTGGAAGGAACTGGGAGACTAGTCAGGATTTAGGGAAAGATGAACGGAGAAAAGTACAGAGAGATCCTTGATGAAAACCTGCTCCAGAGTGCTCAGGACCTCAGACAGGGGCGAAGGTTTACCTTCCAACAGAACAATGACCATAAGCACACAGCCAAGACAATGCAGGAGCGGCATCAGGACAAGTCTCTGAATGTCCTTGAGTGGCCCAGCCAGAACCCTGAATTGAACCCGATCGAACATCTCTGGAGAGACCTGAAAATAGCTGTGCAGCAACACTCCCCATCCAACCTGACAGAGCTTGAGCGGATCTGCAGAGAAGAATAGGAGAAACTCCCCAAGTACAGGTGCGCCAAGTTTGTAGCGTCATACCCAAAAAGACTTGAGGCTGTAATCGCTGCCAAAGGTGCTTCAACAAAGTACTGAGTAAAGGGTCTGAATACTTATGTAAACGTGATATTTCAGTTTTTTATTTGTTATAAATTTGCAACAATTTCTAAAAACCTGTTTTTGCTTTGTCATTATGGGATATTGTGAGGGGAAAAAAACAATTTAATCCATTTTAGAATAAGGCTGTAACTTGACAAAATGTGGAATAAGTCAAGGGGTCTGAATACTTTCTGAAGGCGATGTATATTCTGCATTGAGAATATATATTTATGTTTTGGTGATTAAATCAGTGTACTCCTTTTATTTCATAGTCACATTTTTGATCAATGATTGTGTGGTGAAAGATGTCTAGAAACAAAATGAATGCACAATGAAAGGTTTTGAAGGTAAGACTGGCTGCGTTACAAGTGTTTGGATTTTTGTGCTAAGAGTTTTTAAAATTCACCACATAATTGTAGAAATAGTACCAAAGCGATTTAAAAAAAACTGTAAGATGAATACAAGTCGCTCTGGATAAGAGGGTCTGCTAAATGACTCAAATGTAAATGTAAAAATGTGTTCATAGGATGTGTGGACAGAGGTTCCCAGTCTTTGGCCTGCTGCTGCTGTGCTCCTGTATCAATAAAACATCTGTCTGGTCTGGACAGCCATGTTGGAACAAAATCGAAAGGTTGACTTGAGTTCATCTGGCCACAGGCATGTAGGACAGTTTATAGCAATGGTTGCACTCAAACACGGTTGTTATGAATCACACACACACACACACACACACACACACACACACACACACACACACACACACACACACACACACACACACACACACACACACACACACACACACACACACACACACACACACACACACACACACACACACACACACAAGGTAAACATCTTGCTGAGAAAATGCTTGTGTTGATCCATTACTATGACAGCTTATTTACTTTAAGTCATGACGTCCCATTCTTAAGTATTTAACTCTGTAAATAAATACAGAACTGGAAGAGAAGCACACAGTGCGCTCTCTCTCTCTCTCTCTCTCTCTCTCTCTCTCTCTCTCTCTCTCTCTCTCTCTCTCTCTCTCTCTCTCTCTCTCTCTCTCTCTCTCTCTCTCTCTCTCTCTCTCTCTCTCTCTGTAAATTTCAATACAGCAACGATGAGGCATTAACATCATTGTTCATTGTTTAAAATCAATCAGGTTGAATTATGAGCTGTTTGGAGCGAAAGGATGAGTTGAAGACCATGGTTATAGGTCAAATATAATATAATTCATAGAGACGTACAGTCAAAGGATGGACGTAGGAACGCAGACATGATCCTACCACTTCCTCCTATTGTTACAGCAGTGCATAGCTACACTGATCTCAGGTCAGTTCAGTCAGAGTCAGCTAAACTAAACACTACATCAATCAATTACTGTAGAAGTAAATTTAGTAGGAATCCACGCCTACTACTTTCCCACTTGTGGAGGTCAGGGCTAGTGTGACCGACTGGGTGCAAATCCAGGTTTCCTGTGTTCCACAAGACTATGTTCACTTGGGGACCTGAAGCCTAGGCAATAGTTCAGGTAAAAAACATGTTTACGAAGGGTATTTGTTGGAGAGGGAGAAAAAGAGAGACAGTTATAGAAATAGTGAGGGAGAGAAAGAGAGGCTTGCAGGCCAACATTACTGTATACTACATTGAATATCCCTCTCAAAGCCATCCCAACCTTTCAAAAGTATTACAACATACATGTAAACATCCTATGTAAACCATTGTCATCTAATGTGGTTTGAAGCTATTGCAACAATGTGGTAAGTTTGTCAGAGTCACTTCCATATATTCTAATATACAAGCATCCCCTGGTCTATATTTGCATTGCAAATCATGTTAAATGGTGTGTTGTAAATGCGTGAGGTGATGTCTGGGATTTCTCAGGTGTGACGGAATGTGTAGACAACTAGGTTTGCATACCTTTGATCAATGGGCCCTGGAAGGGAAGACACGTCTAGCTACTGCATGGATGCAACATCCGTCACTGAACACACACACACACCCACACACACTGAGGCATGTCTGGCTACTGCATGGATGCACCATTATTCAGGATCGCTGCATACAAGGGAGGTCCCTGTGTCTCTGTTGTTGGTGTGTCTGATCCCTTGTTGCAGAATTGATGACACTGTCTCAGGAAAACAAACAGTGCGGGAAGCTGAAAGACAGTCACTCAACACAGATCACTGACCCACAGACACACAGGGCAACACAACATGTGAGCCACGCCAAAAGGTCCCCGCTAGAATTCAGCAGTGTGTGTGTGTATATTCTCGTGGTTGTGTTCTATACCTCCAGTGGAATGTGGTTGTGGCTGTGTGTGTTTGGGCACACGTTTGTGTGTGTGAGTGTTTGGGCACACGTTTGTGTGTGTGTGTGTGTGTGTTTGGGCACACGTTTGTGTGTGTGAGTGTTTGGTGTCATTGTCTGACATCCGACACAGTCCCTGATAACCTGAAACCCAAATAAAATCACTCTATGAAACAAACAATATTTTCTTCATAATTCTTTCTATAAATGTTATTGGACTGAGGAGAAACGAAAACTCACTCACTCACACCCACCCACCCACCCGCCCATGCCCACAAGCAGACACACACCCAGTGACTGACAGGGGAGGGACTGACAGCCCAGACCTTGGCCCCCCTTGTCTTCTCGGTTGTTTCCAGGCTCCTCTTGGCCCCAGGCCTGAAGCCTGCTCTGCTCAGGGAGCTTAAATCCTATAATTGCTGGCCTGACAGTGACAGGTAACACACACACTGATACCTGGTCTCACCTGGTCGGAAATAATGAAAACATCTATTGTTTGAGGGGGGGGGTTCACCATGGCCTTCAAAAAGCCAGACCCTCTTCTGGCAGGAAGGCCCACTGGGGTTACCCAGCACCTGGCCTGGGAAGTGAGGTGAGAACCATAGAAATCCCCAAACCTAGAAGCCTTTTTGGGTCAGATGTTGCCTTTCACTAGTGGCCCCAACCAAATGCAATCCAGTATGCTAAGTAAGCTACAGTAAATGACCTTATACAGAACCGTGAGTTGGTTAGTATGCCATCAGACCAGCCTTCCAGATACCAATAATAAAAGTACTGTCAATAAAATGTTATTTTAAGTAACCCACTAACAACAGACACCGAGAGAGTATTGAAGCATTGAAGCATGACACATGGTGACTCTTCTACTGAGACCTGAGAAATGTTCCGTTCTAGTCCAGGAGACCCGAGGGATGACAGAGCAGAGTAAAGTGGCCTTCATTTATCAACCACTTCACCTCAGACAGACAGCTGAGGGAGAGAGTACACACACACACACACACACACACACACACACACACACACACACACACACACACACACACACACACACACACACACACACACACACACACACACACACACACACACACACACACACACACACACACACACAACTCTGGAATCAACACAGTTTGGGTTGGATTCAAATCTGCATTGGCATGTTTGCATTCAAACAGAGTTGACACAGGGATTTTAAACCTGTCAATGGAGCCATGCTGGAAATGTGTCATCATTATTAAGGTGTACTTCAGTAGTCTACCTGCACCTAAAGCTTATAGTTCAGTGAAGGTGGTACTTGGTGGAATGAGGAAGAAACAAAAACACTTATTATGTTTCTCTGTTGAAGAAGTTGCCATAAACACTGATATATGGTTAATGTTGTGTTCCTTGACCAAGGTATGATGTCCCTTGGACAACATATAGTAAGTATAAAGAGAGGTTGATCTGTGGCCCAGGGCAGAAATCATGGTGGATCACGAATAACAAGCTTAGGGTGCCACCTTGTGGATAGATAGAGAAGTGATTTCAAAAGGTTGGGGTGTGTGACGTTACATTTTGACATAGCGTAGCAGAGGTCGTGTTCCCCTGCTCAGATCTCACAACGCCTAGACAGGAATTTTACGTATCAGTTTACCACATGATATGTTATAGCAATCTGGTGCGCAAGGGCGTCGTCGATTACGTGGCACGCAACCACTTATTGATGCATGCAACGCCTGAGCAGAGGAATACGACACAAATATTTTTGATTAAAATGCGAATTAGCAAATTCATTCGGATGCCTGTTTGTGAAGTGAACGCCTTTATCTACAGTGGATGTTATGAGGCGTTGTATTTCCCTGCAAAAATTTAGAAACCTCTTAGAAATAAATGTTATTACATAACTATGCAATATCATTGTAGCTATTTCCTAGAGGTTTGTACATTGAAGGGAATCGATTAAACTGCCCCGGGTAGAACTAGTTTATGGCCCGTCATGTGACCGGGCGATGCCAGCATCAAGGCATTTTTGTCAGAAAGTATATGACTTTCACATATGAAAACACAGAATCCTATTAATTACTTTGCTTTTAATTGGCCAAAACTGGGTACCTTGCTCACGGTTCCAAATCAAACGCAATAAACGCTAACACGGTCACTGGGTCATGCCCGGGGTATTCATCGAATCCACTCTTTTTTTGAAGGAAAAAAACAAAACATCGTTAAACCCGTTTATTCATATTCAGCGACCGAGATTTGCATATGAACGTGTCAATCTCCAATAATGTTTAGTCATTGGCACAAACTGTCAACCACGTCACATTATTTTCCCCTTTTCAATCGTCGCTAAGATTGGCTGATTTTTTAATCAAGCTGGTTGCTTTCAATTTCTATTGGTCAAATCTCTCACACCCATTTTCCACTGACCAAATCCATCCAAGTTGAAGGTGAAATTATTTTCCTACTTCGTCCATTAGACTGACCATTAGACTGAACAGCGGTTTGTCCCCGGTTGTTTTCCCGTTTTAGCTAACAATTCCGCCTCGGTAATATTCATCATCATGTCATTATTCGGTGAGGTTCCCCAAGCCACCCCGGTGGCGGTCTTCAAACTGTCGAATGATTTCAAAGAGGACCCGAACCCCATGAAGGTGAACCTCGGTGTTGGAGGTAAGACGTCTGATAATATGACCAGTCCCCCCTCTTTCTAATTTCCTTAATTTTGTCTCTAGAGTCAAATACTTTCTGTTGAAAGAACTTCACGTCAGGATAGACAACCGAAATGAATAATGATTGTATGTGTGTTATAGTAAAACATAGAGTAGGCAGTAAAATGTAGGCAAGCAAAACACATTTCAGAACAACTACTAGTCGAATAAGACAAATAGCCAAACCGAAAACTGCAGACATTACTATTGCGACGCGATCAAACCGCCATAAAAACATTTGATTTATTTCACCTTTATTTAACCAGGTAGACAAGTTGAGGACAAGTTCTCATTTACAATTGCGACCTGGCCAAGATAAAGCAAAGCAGTTCGACACAAACAACAACACAGAGTTACACATGGAGGAAAACAAACATACAGTCAATAATACAGTAGAAAATAAGTGTTTATACAATGTGAGCAAATGAGGTGAGATAAGGGGGGTAAAGGCAAAAAAAAAGGCCATGGTGGCAAAGTAAATACAATATAGCAAGTAAAACACTGGAATGGTAGATTTGCATTGGAAGAATGTGGAAAGTAGAAATAATGGGGTGCAAAGGAGCTAAATAAATAAATACAGTAGGTGAAGAGGTAGTTGTTTGGGCTAAATTATAGATGTGCTATGTACAGGTGCAGTAATCTGTGAGCTGTTCTGACAGCTGGTGCTTAAAGCTAGTGAGGGAGATAAGTGTTTCCAGTTTCAGAGATTTTTGTAGTTCGTTCTAGTCATTGGCAGCAGAGAACTGGAAGGAGAGGCGGCCAAAGGAGGAATTGGCTTTGGGGGTGACCAGAGAGATATACCTGCTGTAGCGCGTGCTACAGGTGGGTGCTGCTATGGTGACCAGTGAGCTACGATAAGGGGGGATTTTACCTAGCAGGGTCTTGTAGATGACCTCGAGCCAGTGGTTTTGGCGACGAGTATGAAACGAGGGCCAGCCAATGAGAGCGGACAGGTCGCATTGGTGGGTAGTATATAGGGCTTTGGTGACAAAACGGATGGCACTGTGATAGACTGCATCCAATTTATTGAGTAGGGTATTGGAGGCTATTTTGAAAATGACATCGTCGAAGTTGAGGATGGGTAGGATAGTCAGTTTTACAAGGGTATGTTTGGCAGCATGAGTGAAGGATGCTTTGTAGCGAAATAGGAAGCCAATTCTAGATTTAACTTTGGATTGGAGATGTTTGATGTGAGTCTGTAAGGAGAGTTTACAGTCTAACCAGACACCTAGGTATTTGTAGTTGTCCACATATTCTAAGTCAGAACCGTCCAGAGTAGTGATCAAATCAAATCAAATTGATTTATATAGCCCTTCGTACATCAGCTGATATCTCAAAGTGCTGTACAGAAACCCAGCCTAAAACCCCAAACAGCAAGCAATGCAGGTGTAGAAGCACGGTGGCTAGGAAAAACTCCCTAGAAAGGCCAAAACCTAGGAAGAAACCTAGAGAGGAACCAGGCTATGTGGGGTGGCCAGTCCTCTTCTGGCTGTGCCGGGTGGAGATTATAACAGAACATGGCCAAGATGTTCAAATGTTCATAAATGACCAGCATGGTCGAATAATAACAAGGCAGAACAGTTGAAACTGGAGCAGCAGCATGGCCAGGTGGACTGGGGACAGCAAGGAGTCATCATGTCAGGTAGTCCTGGGGCACGGTCCTAGGGCTCAGGTCCTCCGAGAGAGAGAAAGAAAGAAAGAGAGAATTAGAGAGAGCATATGTGGGGTGGCCCGTCCTCTTCTGGCTGGGCCGGGTGGAGATTATAACAGAACATGGCCAAGATGTTCAAATGTTCATAAATGACCAGCATGGTCGAATAATAGTAAGGCAGAACAGTTGAAACTGGAGCAGCAGCATGGCCAGGTGGACTGGGGACAGCAAGGAGTCATCATGTCAGGTAGTCCTGGGGCATGGTCCTAGGGCTCAGGTCCTCCGAGAGAGAGAAAGAAAGGAGAGAATTAGAGAACGCACACTTAGATTCACACAGGACACCAAATTAGGACAGGAGGGGTACTCCAGATATAACAAACTGACCCTAGCCCCCCGACACAAACTACTGCAGCATAAATACTGGAGGCTGAGACAGGAGGGGACAGGAGACACTGTGGCCCCATCCGAGGACACCCCCGGACAGGGCCAAACAGGAAGGATATAACCCCACCCACTTTGCCAAAGCACAGCCCCCACACCACTAGAGGGATATCTTCAACCACCAACTTACCATCCTGAGACAAGGCTGAGTATAGCCCACAAAGATCTCCGCCACGACACAGCCCAACCAGACAGGATGACCACAACAGTGAATCAACCCACTCAGGTGACGCACCCCCTGCAGGGAAGGGACGGCATGAGAGAGCCCCAGTAAGCCAGTGACTCAGCCCCTGTAATAGGGTTAGAGGCAGAGAATCCCAGTGGAAAGAGGGGAACCGGCCAGGCAGAGACAGCAAGGGCGGTTCGTTGCTCCAGAGCCTTTCCGTTCACCCTCCCACTCCTGGGCCAGACTACACTCAATCATATGACCCACTGAAGAGATGAGTCTTCAGTAAAGACTTAAAGGTTGAGACCGAGTTTGCTTCTCTGACATGGGTAGGCAGACCGTTCCATAAAAATGGAGCTCTATAGGAGAAAGCCCTGCCTCCAGCTGTTTGCTTAGAAATTCTAGGGACAATTAGGAGGCCTGCGTCTTGTGACCGTAGCGTACGTGTAGGTATGTACGGCAGGACCAAATCCGAGAGATAGGTAGGAGCAAGCCCATGTAATGCTTTGTAGGTTAGCAGTAAAACCTTAAAATCAGCCCTTGCTTTGACAGGAAGCCAGTGTAGAGAGGCTAGCACTGGAGTAATATGATCAAATTTTTTGGTTCTAGTCAGGATTCTAGCAGCCGTATTTAGCACTAACTGAAGTTTATTTAGTGCTTTATCCGGGTAGCCGGAAAGTAGAGCATTGCAGTAGTCTAACCTAGAAGTGACAAAAGCATGGATTAATTTTTCTGCATCATTTTTGGACAAAGTTTCTGATTTTTGCAATATTACGTAGATGGAAAAAAGCTGTCCTCGAAATGGTCTTGATATGTTCTTCAAAAGAGAGATCAGGGTCCAGAGTAACGCCAAGGTCCTTCACAGTTTTATTTGAGACGACTGTACAACCATTAAGATTAATTGTCAGATTCAACAGAAGATCTCTTTGTTTCTTGGGACCTAGAACAAGCATCTCTGTTTTGTCCGAGTTTAATAGTAGAACGTTTGCAGCCATCCACTTCCTTATGTCTGAAACACATGCTTCTAGCGAGGGCAATTTTGGGGCTTCGACATGTTTCATTGAAATGTACAGCTGTGTGTCATCCGCATAGCAGTGAAAGTTAACATTATGTTTTCGAATAACATCCCCAAGAGGTAAAATGTATAGTGAAAACAATAGTGGTCCTAAAACGGAACCTTGAGGAACACCGAAATTTACAGTTGATTTGTCAGAGGACAAGCCATTCACAGAGACAAACTGATATCTTTCCGACAGATAAGATCTGAACCAGGCCAGAACATGTCCGTGTAGACCAATTTGGGTTTCCAATCTCTCCAAAAGAATGTGGTGATCGATGGTATCAAAGGCAGCACTAAGGTCTAGGAGCACGAGGACAGATGCAGAGCCTCGGTCCGATGCCATTAAAATGTAATTTACCACCTTCACAAGTGCCGTCTCAGTGCTATGATGGGGTCTAAAACCAGACTGAAGCATTTCGTATACATTGTTTGTCTTCAGGAAAGCAGTGAGTTGCTGCGCAACAGCCTTCTCTAAAATTTTTGAGAGGAATGGAAGATTCGATATAGGCCGATAGTTTTTTATATTTTCTGGGTCAAGGTTTGGCTTTTTCAAGAGAGGCTTTATTACTGCCACTTTTAGTGAGTTTGGTACACATCCAGTGGATAGAGAGCCATTTATTATGTTCAACATAGGAGGGCCAAGCACAGGAAGCAGCTCTTTCAGTAGTTTAGTTGGAATAGGGTCCAGTATGCAGCTTGAAGGTTTAGAGGCCATGATTATTTTCATCATTGTGTCAAGAGATATAGTACTAAAACACTTGAGCGTCTCTCTTGATCCTAGGTCCTGGCAGAGTTGTGCTGACTCAGGACAACTGAGGTTTGGAGGAATACGCAGGTTTAAAGAGGAGTCCGTAATTTGCTTTCTAATAATCCTAATCTTTTCCTCAAAGAAGTTCATGAATTTATCACTGCTAAAGTGAAAGTCATCCAGTGATGCCCGCCCGTCCAGTGATGCTGGACGGGCGGGCAGGTGCAGGCAGCGATCGGTTGAAGAGCATGCATTTAATTTGACTTGTGTTTAAGAGTAATTGGAGGCCACGGAAGGAGAGTTGTATGGCATTGAAGCTCATCTGGAGGTTAGTTAACACAGTGTCCAAAGAAGGGCCAGAAGTATACAGAATGGTGTCGTCTGCGTAGAGGTGTATCAGAGAATCACCAGCAGCAAGAGCAACATCATTGATGTATACAGAGAAGAGAGTCGGCCCAAGAATTGAACCCTGTGGCACCCCCATAGACACTGCCAGAGGCCCGGACAACAGGCCCTCCGATTTGACACACTGAACTCTTATCAGAGAAGTAATTTGGTGAAGCAATCATTTGAGAAACCAAGGCTAACGATTTTTATTTAAAAAAAATAAAACGCAGCCTAATGTGATCATTGATAGCTGCCTTGAAGGACACCAAAAAATGCGCTCTGCTACTAAGATCAGTGAATGTAGGCTAAACTGACAACGGAGTGAAGAGTAGAAATCTCAACTAGCAAGCAACTCATAGCGGTGAAAAATGTAGTGCGTTCATGCGATGGGGGGTCGGGCGTATTCTGGTGGGGGAAGATTTTCGGCACAACAGTTATCAAGTAAACAGATGCTAAACAGTAACTAGCCATCTAACGCTACTAGTTAGCTAGCTAATCCTGTATTACTAACTATTAACTACAATATCCGAAAGACCTCCCGAGTTGTCTAGCGGTCTAAGACACTGCATCTCAGTGCTAGAGGCGTCACAACAGACTGGTTCGAAACCAGGCTGTATAACAACCGGCTGTGATTGGGAGTCCCATAGGGCGGCGCGCAATTGGCCCAGTGCCGTCCGGGTTTGGCCGGTGTAGGCCTTCATTGTAAATAAGAATTTTTCTTAACTGACTTGCCTAGTTAAATAAAAGTAAATAAAATGTTGCTGTGGTGCTGCTCCCTGTTTGAAAAAATGTGACCTCATCCCTCATCCCTCCCTGTGACATGACTGGATCTGTTCTATGTGGTAAAACCTTTCCAATCCATCATGTCATCCAGATCAGTGATTAGGCTAGCATACTTCTTCAAAGGAGGGAGAAGGTAAGGATGAACTCAGGCTGGACATGACATGCATGATGTCCTTGCTTGCTCTGCTGATTGAAATTTGACAGTAGATTCTGCACAATCAATCAATCACACAATCAATCACATTTATTTTATAAAGCCCTTTTTACATCAGCAGTAGTCACAAAGTACTTGAAACACCAAATGGCAACCAATGCAGATGTAGAAGCACAGTTGCTAGGAAAAACTCTCGAGACAGCTAGGATCCTAGGAAGAAACCTAGAGAAACCAGGCTCTTAGAGGTGGCTGGTCCTCATCTGGCTGTGCCAGTTGTAGATTATAAGAGTACATGGCCATTAAGGCCATGTCGTTCTTCAAGAAGTTCAAACGTCCATTGTTGACCAGCAGTGTCAAATAATAGTCAGTGGTTATAGAGGGTGCAACAGGTCAGCACCTCAGGAGTAAATGTCAGTTGACCTTTCATAGCTGAACATTCAGTGGTCGAAATAGCAGGTCCAGGACAATGTTGCACGTCCGGTGAACAAGTCAGGGTTCCATAGTTGCAGGCAGAACAGCAGAAACTGGATCAGCAGCACGACCAGGTGGACTGGGGATGGGGACATCCAAAGTTCATCAGGCCAGGTAGTCCTGAGGCAGGGTCATAACTCTCAGGTCCTCCGAGAAGGGGAGAAAGCGAGAGAGAGATTGGAGAATTAGAGGGAGCATACTTAAGATCACACAGGATACCAGATAAGACAGGAGAATTACACTAGATAGGACAGACTGACCTGAGCCCCCTGGCACATAAACTATTGCAGCATAGATACTGGAGACTGAGACATGAGGGGTCGGCACAGATAGCATAGCAAGGTCTATAACCTGTAGTTGGCAGTCATCCAAGGAAGTAGCTCTGTCATTGGCGTAGGAACAGACTGGAACAGGCCGGTAGTTGTTGATGTAGATAAATGCGTCATGGTCATATCAGTATTAGTTGTAGCTCGATCAATGAACCGTGGTCATAGAGCAATTCACTCCCATTCACGCTCTCTACGCTGATCCTATGAGAACACTAGCCAGAATACACCCCAGTAGTGCACTTTGGGGTGGATGGAGCCATTTCACACCTTGTGACTGTTCTTCTTACTGGATGTTGGTGTGGAGTGCTGTTAATATATAACACTGCAGCGCAGAGGCCAAAAGGCTGAAGTGCTGGTGTGTGTGCTGCCTGTGACTGCTTGCTTGGCCTCTCAGGACTACAGGGTTAGCATTGCGCTACGATAGAGAAATACCATGACATATTCATCTCATAATTCCACTGTCCTGCAGCCCAGGCAGGAAATTCATAAACTTAATCTCCCTCAGGCCTCAGAACAACCAGGAGTTCCTGGGTTCTCAGGCATTATTGCTTAAGTTATCCCTTCCTGTAGTAGGCTAACACTGTCACTGAAAATAGCCTAGATAACCTAGCTACACCATGTGTTAGCATGCACAGATATATTTTTATTTTACTAGGCAAGTCAGTTAAGAACACATTCTTATTTTCATTGACTGCCTAGGAACAGTGGGTTAAGTACCTTGTTCAGGGGCAGAACGACAGATTGCACCTGTAATTCTCCTCCTGGGTGGGTTTCTCAACAGGGCAGTAATGCCCCTCCTGGGTGGGTTGCTCACCAGGGCAGTAATGCTCCTCCTGGGTGGGTTGCTCACCAGGGCAGTAATGCTCCTCTTGGGTGGGTTGCTCACCAGGGCAGTAATGCTCCTCCTGGGTGGGTTGCTCACCAGGGCAGTAATGCTCCTCTTGGGTGGGTTGCTCACCAGGGCAGTAATGCTCTTCCTGGGTGGGTTGCTCACCAGGGCAGTAATTCCCCTCCTGAGTGGGTTTCTCAACAGGGCAGTAATTCTCCTCCTGGGTGGGTTTCTCAACAGGGCAGTAATTCTCCTCCTGAGTGGGTTGCTCACCAGGGCAGTAATGCCCCTCCTGGGTGGGTTGCTCACCAGGGCAGTAATGCCCCTCCTGGGTGGGTTGCTCACCAGGGCAGTAATGCCCCTCCTGGGTGGGTTGCTCACCAGGGCAGTAATGCTCCTCCTGGGTGGGTTGCTCACCAGGGCAGTAATGCTCCTCTTGGGTGGGTTGCTCACCAGGGCAGTAATGCTCTTCCTGGGTGGGTTGCTCACCAGGGCAGTAATGCTCCTCCTGGGTGGGTTGCTCACCAGGGCAGTAATGCTCCTCCTGGGTGGGTTGCTCACCAGGGCAGTAATGCTCCTCCTGGGTGGGTTGCTCACCAGGGCAGTAATGCTCCTCCTGGGTGGGTTGCTCACCAGGGCAGTAATGCTCCTCCTGGGTGGGTTGCTCACCAGGGCAGTAATGCTCCTCCTGGGTGGGTTGCTCACCAGGGCAGTAAAGCTCCTCCTGGGTGGGTTGCTCACCAGGGCAGTAATGCTCCTCCTGGGTGGGTTGCTCACCAGGGCAGTAAAGCCAGCTGCAGAGAAAGCCAGAGTTGGGCTACTGCAAAATGTACAACATAAAGTAAACACAACTCTAGTAAAAACACTTAGCTAGTAGGCTATATTAGGCCCATATATTGGAAACACTGTATCCCTCCTCAGCCGCTATAGCTAGCCTGTCTCTCCCCTCCAGCCTACAGGACAGATGAGGGCCAGCCCTGGGTGCTGCCCGTGGTTAAGAAGGTGGAGAAGCTCATCGTAGCAGACAACCGTCTGAACCATGAGTACCTCCCCATCCTGGGTCTGCCTGAGTTTAGGTCCTCTGCATCCAAGATCGCCCTGGGAGAAGACAGCCCTGCCATCCAGGAGAACAGGGTAGGGTAGTTTATGAGTTTGTGTTGGTGGGTTGTGTTGTGTGTGTGCTCGATCGTACATATATTGAGTTGAATTTGCATTTAAATTAGTACTGGTGAGCTACATTGCTCTTAAGCAGTTAAGTCACTTATCTAGTGTCTCTCCTCCACCCCCTCGGTCTCTGTCGCTCTCTCTCTCACCTCTCCCTATCGCTCTCTCACTCTTTCCCGCTCTTCTCTCCCTATCCTCCTCTCTCTCTCTCTCGCTCACTTTCATTCTGTATGTCTGTCTGTCTCTCTCTCTGTCAGGTGGGAGCGGTGCAATGTCTGGGGGGTACAGGTGCTCTGAAGATGGGGGCTGAGTTTCTCAGACGCTGGTACAACGGGAACAACAACATGAAAACACCTGTCTACGTCTCAGCGCCAACCTGGGGTAGGCACACACTGGCACGACAACTTAAACAGCTGTCTACATCTCTGCTCATACGTTTGATCCGGAGCTGTATAATCAGACAGATATGACGTGGCAGGGCGTGCAAACTATCACAGATTACAAAGGGAAACCCAGCCACCAACTGGAGCCCAGTGACTGGAGCCTACCAGACGAGCTAAATTCCAACACTGAACCATGCATGAGAGCACCAGCTGTTCCGAACAACTGTGTGATCTTTCTCTCCGTAGCTGACGTGAGTAAGACCTTAAAATAGGTTAATATTCACAAGACCGCAGGGCCAGGATGTGTATTCAGAACATGCGCTGACCAACTGGAAAACATCTTCACTGACATTTTCAACCTCTTTCTGACCCTGCCTGTATTACCTACATGGTTCAAGCAGGCCACCATAGTTCCTGTGTCCAAGAATGCCAAAGCAACCTGTCTAAATGACTATTGTCCCGTAGCATCTGTAGCCATGAAACGCTTTGAAAGGCTGGTCATGGCTCACATCAACACCATCATCCCAGACATCCTGGCAACAACATATCTGCCACTTTGACCCTTAAACCTCTTATGGCTGCATCCCTTGTTCTCAATTTCCGCCTGAAGACATACCCTAATCTAACTGCCTGTAGCTCAGCCCCAGAGGCAATGATATGCATATTCTTGGTATCATTTGAATGGAAACATTCTGAAGTTTGTGGAAATGTTAATTGAATGTAGGATAATATAACACAGTAGATCTGGTGGAAGAAAAGAGACGTTTTCTGTTTTTTATTGTTGTAGCATCATCTTTCACATGTACTAGAATAGGATGCTGGAGATAATTTTGATGGATAACACAAGAGGGCAACTGTAGGTGTGCAAAGTGAGACTGATAACTTCAGGAATGGGTGAGCTACATGACATTTAGCATGAAGTCACCCAGGTGTCCCACACAAGTTGCCCAAATGTACCCAAGTGACCGAATTGGTGAAATTACCTAGGGGTGTGTGCTTCGTCCCCTCCTATACTCCCTGTTCACCCTCAACTGTGTGACACCAACACCATCATTAAGTTTGCTGATGAGACAGCTTACAGGGAGGAGGTCAGTGACTAGCCAAGTTATTGTTACTCATTGTGTATTTATTCTTTGTTTTATTCTATTATTTATCTTTTTGTCGAGAGCCGTGTGTCCTCCGAAAAACAACCCCGCCAAGCCACACTGCTTATTGACACGCTGCTCACTTAACCTGGAAGCCAGCCACACCAATGTGTTGAAGGAAACTGTACAACTGGCGATTAAAGTCAGCGTGCATGTGCCCAGCCTGCCACAAGGAGTCGCTAGAGCACGATGGGACAAAAACATTCCGGACCGGCCAAACCCTCCTCTAACCCGGACGACGCTTGGCCAATCGTGCTCTGCCTCATGGGTCTCCCGGCTGTGGCCGTCAGCGACACAGCCTGGGAATAAACCCGGGTGTGTAGGGACGCCTCTAGCACTGCGATGCAGTGCCTTAGACCGCTGCATCACTCGAGAGGCCTTGATATGTTATGTTATCTCGAACTTATACTGCTGAGTTGTCCTCTTAATATTTCATTATTAGGTGATTTACAAATACAGCATGTTACTTTTTATTTTGGTTCATGGCTCTGCAATAGAGCCATCAAATAATTTCAGCTAATGTTACAAAGGAGGACTCAAAAACATGATTTGGAAAATAATTCTCTGTTAGGGAAAAGGCAGTGTTTTGTAAAACCTGCTCTACTGTTTGTTTCTAGAAAACCACAACTCTGTGTTTGCCAACGCTGGGTTCAAGGACGTCCGTCCCTATAAGTACTGGGACACAGAGAAGCGGGGACTGGATCTTGCCGGTTTCCTAGGTGACCTGGAGGTGAGCCGCTGACCTCTGAACAGGTGGTGTTGACATGGAGACCAGACCGGCTCCCGAACTCTGAGTTGACCTCACAATAGTGAATATTTAATATCAGAAATGGTCACGTCTACCTTGAAAGTAAATGAGCTTTTTACACAATGTTTAGCTTTAACGATACCAACTTCCTGTATCAGCTCCCAGTACTCTGTCATTTGGCTGTCCTGTAGTCTAACACTGACCTTTGACCCCGGCCCCAGACTGCACCAAAGCATTCCATCTTCGTTTTGCACGCTTGTGCCCATAACCCCACCGGCACAGACCCTACACACGTGGAGTGGATGCAGGTGGCTGAGGTCATGAAGGTAAGACTGTGTGTACACGTTATTATAAGAAAATAGCATTTGTGTTTTTGGCATCTTTTCTCATTTCTGAAGATGTTTTAATCTTTGTCCTTCTTCTTTTCTCTCTCCTTTTTTCTCCCCTTTTCTCTCTCTCTTCTTCTCTTTTCTCTCTCCCCTTTTCTCCTCTTTTCTCTCTCCCTTTTCTCCTCTTTTCTCTCTCCCTTTTCTCCTCTTTTCTCTCTCTCTTCTTCTCTTTTCTCTCTCCCCTTTTCTCCTCTTTTCTCTCTCCCCTTTTCTCCTCTTTTCTCTCCCCTTTTCTCCTCTTTTCTCTCTCCCCTTTTCTCCTCTTTTCTCTCTCCCCTTTTCTCCTCTTTTCTCTCTCCCCTTTTCTCCTCTTTTCTCTCTCCCCTTTTCTCCTCTTTTCTCTCTCCCCTTTTCTCCTCTTTTCTCTCTCCCCTTTTCTCCTCTTTTCTCTCTCCCCTTTACTCCTCTTTTCTCTCTCCTCTTTTCTCTCTCTCTTTTCTCTCTCCCTTTTCTCATATTTTCTCTCTCCCTTTTCTCATATTTTCTCTCTCCCTTTTCTCATATTTTCTCTCTCCCATTTTCTCCTCTTTTCTCTCTCTCCCTTTTCTCCTCTTTTCTCTCTCTCCCTTTTCTCCTCTTTTCTCTCTCCCCTTTTCTCCTCTTTTCTCTCTCCCCTTTTCTCCTCTTTTCTCTCTCCCCTTTTCTCCTCTTTTCTCTCTCCCCTTTTCTCCTCTTTTCTCTCTCCCCTTTTCTCCTCTTTTCTCTCTCCCCTTTTCTCCTCTTTTCTCTCTCCCCTTTTCTCCTCTTTTCTCTCTCCCCTTTTCTCCTCTTTTCTCTCTCCCCTTTTCTCCTCTTTTCTCTCTCCCCTTTTCTCCTCTTTTCTCTCTCCCCTTTTCTCCTCTTTTCTCTCTCCTCTTTTCTCTCTCTCTTTTCTCTCTCCTCTTTTCTCTCTCCTCTTTTCTCTCTCCTCTTTTCTCTCTCCCCTTTTCTCCTCTTTTCTCTCTCCCCTTTTCTCCTCTTTTCTCTCTCCCCTTTTCTCCTCTTTTCTCTCTCCCCTTTTCTTTCTCCTCTTTTCTCTCTCCCCTTTTCTCTCTCCCCTTTTCTCCTCTTTTCTCTCTCCTCTTTTCTCTCTCCCCTTTTTCCTCTTTTCTCTCTCCCCTTTCTCCTCTTTTCTCTTCTCCAGAGGAGGAAGCTGTTTGTGTTCTTTGACTCTGCGTACCAGGGTTTTGCGTCAGGCTGTCTGGATAAGGATGCATGGGCAGTGCGCTACTTTGTCACCCAGGGCTTTGAGATGTTCTGTGCCCAGTCCTTCTCCAAGAACTTTGGCCTTTACAGTGAGACAGACAGACCCGCCCCCCCACAATGCAATCTGTAAACTGCAGAGACCCGAAATGAAGATTCTGTCTCCTTTCAGATGAACGTGTGGGGAACCTGACCATCGTAGCTTGTGATGCTGACAACGTGAGGAGGGTTCTGTCTCAGATGGAGCAGATTGTCAGGGTAACCTGGTCCAACCCTCCCTCCCAGGGTGCCAGGCTAGTCGCCATCACACTCAACACAGCTGAACTCTTTGCTGAATGGTGGGAACACATTCAGGTCCATAGTAGTGTATCCACTCCCAACAGTTCTACATGAGTGTTCAAAACGTTCAAATCACAGGTGGCCGGTGGAACCTTTTTTGTGGAGGGCGGGCTCAGAGGAATGGCTGGAAGACAATCAATGGATTGGCATTGAACACCTCAAACACATGGTTTCCACCTGTTTGATGCCATTCCAGACATTACTATGAGGCACCCTCCCCTCAGCAACCTCCTGTAATTTGAAATATATCCTCTCTTCATCCCCTTCTCTCTCGTTCACTCGTTCTCTCATCCCTTCCTCTTTCTCTCTCTCTCTCCCTCCATCTTCCTTCTCTCCTCTTCTATTCCCTCCCCCCTTCTCTCTGTTGTAGGAAGGATAATGTGAAGACCATGGCAGACCGTGTGTTGTTGATGAGGGCTTCACTCCAGGCTAAACTGCAGGCTCTGGGAACACCAGGAACATGGGACCACATCACACAGCAGATCGGCATGTTCAGCTTCACTGGCCTCAACCGTGAGTACACACACACACACACACACCTTTTATCTCATCACATACGCTGCTGTTACTGTTTATTATCTGTCCTGTTGACTGGTGACTCTATCTCTACCTATATATACAGTACCAGTCAAAAGTTTGGACACACCTACTCATTCAATGGTTTTTCTTTATTTGTACTATTTTCTACATTGTAGAATAATAGTGAAGACAAAAACTATGAAATAACATATGGAATCCTACAGTTAAGGGCCCTGCTAGTCTACACCTGTTGTTTATGAAGCATTTGATAAATAAATACCATTTGATTTGTTCATACCTTTTTAATATTGTGTCTCTCTCCAGCTAAACAAGTGGAGTACATGATCAAGAAGAGGAGTATCTACCTAATGGCCAGCGGTCGTATCAACATGTGTGGTCTGACCACTAAGAACATCGACTATGTGGCCAAGTCTATCCACGAGACTGTTGTCAACGTCCAGTAGAAGACAACAATACCCTTAGCACCGGCCCCTGTCCACCACCAGCAGTGTGTGTGTGTATAATGTATTAGACCAAGGGGGAGCCAGGTACGGGCCACATCCGGCCTGCGAGACATTGAAAAATTAAATATTTTTTTATAAATCTTTTTTTCATGCTATCCAATTGGTAGTTATAGTCTTGTCCCATCGCTGCAACGTCCGTACGGATTCGGGAGAGGCGAAGGTCGAGAGCCGTGCATCCTCCGAAACATGACCCGACCGAGCCAACCGACCATGACCCGACCGACTCAGAAGCCAGCCGCACCAATGTGTCTGAAGAAACACTGAACACCTGGCGACAGTGTCAGTGCGCATGCGCCTGGCCCGCCAAACGAGTCGCTAGAGCGCGATGGGACAAGGACATCTCGGGCCTGCCAAACCCTCTCCTAATCCGGACGACGCTGTGCCAATGCCTCATGGGTCTTCCAGTCACTGCCAGCTGTGACACAGCCTGGGATCGAACCCAGGTCTGTAGTGCGATGCAGTGCCTTAGACCGCTGCATCACTCGGGAGGCCCCCGCAAATTAATTTGAACAAACAATTGGTCCCCCCAAAAATGCGTCTCTCCGTTGAATTTCAAAATCCCAATTTGTCACTCGAGACAGTTTGCCCACCCCTGTGTTAGACCAACACACAGAAGCCCCCCTCCTAACTACCAGCGCACCACTGTACGCTGAGCTGATAATGTCACTGCCTGTACAGATATATTCTATTTTAACCCTTAAACTAATGCACAAGGCATCGTAACAGTTAAAGACAAGTCTTAATCATTTGTCTGTGGATCTGTGTGTTTGTCATCCCTGTGTGTTTGTCATCCCTGTGTGTTTGTCATCCCCGTGTGTTTGTCATCCCTGTGTCTTTGTCATCAATACTGCTTGCAGCGGAGAGGGGTGTCATTTCCTTTTGAGTATTTGTGTTCAGTGGTGTCACGAATAAGCAGTCTGTGTCAGGACATTGTAGATGCTGTGTGGTTCCACACTAAGGCACTGACTGGGTGTCTCTCGACACTTTGAAATGGCTTCCTTTCCTCATCTCCTTCATTGAAACTGATGTTTCTTCCACCTGTCATGTACAGCCAGATCAGTGATCATGGAGGGAAGGACACAAGGAAAGGAGATATGTAAAATAAGCTATAGTGTTTAAACTATTGAGACACAGGCCAAGTGTATCTGGGTGTATTAGACTAGCTGGTGATTATGATCTTCCATTGCTTAATCATGTTATTAACATTACAATGTGGTTAGTATTGCTGGAGTCGTTCTTGAATTGCTGTGGCATTGGGGACTGGCGTTTTGGCAAAAAAATCTAGTTAATTATTCTAGATTTAGTTTATTTAAATATGTTTTGGTATATCCTCCCATTCAACATCAACTAAGATGACTGCTTAATGACATTATGATAACATTGTGCCATCGGTAGGAGTAGTAACACTAATGAGAAATGTTAGGTTATTTTCTTAAATTGATGCAACATATACTCAAATCTAAAGTCATTAGCTCTTTCAAAATCATTTTTGACATGATTAATAATTTAGCTCACAGTGTAATTTCCCTACATTTTAAATTGAATAACACAGAGGGACACTTTGGATTTCGACATACCAAAGTATCAATGGAATCTGTCAAATGTATGACATACTGGGTGTGATTAATGAACAATTCTCTTCAATATAGACCCCTCCCTGATACGTTCACCACTGGAGGGAATGTTCAAGGTTCTTGTTTATATTTGCAATGAGTGATTGTCAAGGCAGGAACACCAAAGACAGACACCTGAGGGACAGACATACTATTTTAAAATAAATAGTTATTTTAATAGCCTCTTTTTGTTTTTATTGATGTATATGATACATACATTTTTCTCTCTCACTTTCTAGCATTAAAAGTAATACATCTAAATCCCCAAAACATGTCTGTACACCACTACACATCACTACTGGGACAAGCCAATGTCTAAACACCTCTACACATTACTACTGGGACAAGTCAATGTCTAAACAACTCTACACATCACTACTGGGACAAGTCAATGTCTAAACAACTCTACACATCACTACTGGGACAAGCCAATGTCTAAACACCTCTACACATCACTACTGGGACAAGTCAATGTCTAAACACCTCTACACATCACTACTGGGACAAGCCAATGTCTAAACAACTCTACACATCACTACTGGGACAAGTCAATGTCTAAACACCTCTACACATCACTACTGGGACAAGTCAATGTCTAAACAACTCTACACATCACTACTGGGACAAGTCAATGTCTAAACACCTCTACACATTACTACTGGGACAAGCCAATGTCTAAACAACTCTACACATCACTACTGGGACAAGTCAATGTCTAAACAACTCTACACATCACTACTGGGACAAGCCAATGTCTAAACACCTCTACACATCACTACTGGGACAAGCCAATGTCTAAACACCTCTACACATCACTACTGGGACAAGTCAATGTCTAAACAACTCTACACATCACTACTGGGACAAGTCAATGTCTAAACAACTCTACACATTGGCTTGTCCCAGTAGTAATGTCTAAACAACTCTACACATCACTACTGGGACAAGCCAATGTCTAAACAACTCTACACATTACTACTGGGACAAGTCAATGTCTAAACAACTCTACACATCACTACTGGGACAAGCCAATGTCTAAACACCTCTACACATCACTACTGGGACAAGTCAATGTCTAAACAACTCTACACATCACTACTGGGACAAGCCAATGTCTAAACACCTCTACACATCACTACTGGGACAAGCCAATGTCTAAACAACTCTACACATCACTACTGGGACAAGTCAATGTCTAAACACCTCTACACATCACTACTGGGACAAGTCAATGTCTAAACACCTCTACACATCACTACTGGGACAAGTCAATGTCTAAACACCTCTACACATCACTACTGGGACAAGTCAATGTCTAAACACCTCTACACATCACTACTGGGACAAGTCAATGTCTAAACACCTCTACACATCACTACTGGGACAAGCCAATGTCTAAACAACTCTACACATCACTACTGGGACAAGCCAATGTCTAAACACCTCTACACATCACTACTGGGACAAGCCAATGTCTAAACAACTCTACACATCACTACTGGGACAAGTCAATGTCTAAACACCTCTACACATTACTACTGGGACAAGCCAATGTCTAAACACCTCTACACATCACTACTGGGACAAGCCAATGTCTAAACACCTCTACACATCACTACTGGGACAAGCCAATGTCTAAACACCTCTACACATCACTACTGGGACAAGCCAATGTCTAAACAACTCTACACATCACTACTGGGACAAGTCAATGTCTAAACACCTCTACACATTACTACTGGGACAAGCCAATGTCTAAACACCTCTACACATCACTACTGGGACAAGTCAATGTCTAAACACCTCTACACATTACTACTGGGACAAGCCAATGTCTAAACACCTCTACACATCACTACTGGGACAAGCCAATGTCTAAACAACTCTACACATCACTACTGGGACAAGCCAATGTCTAAACAACTCTACACATCACTACTGGGACAAGCCAATGTCTAAACAACTCTACACATCACTACTGGGACAAGCCAATGTCTAAACACCTCTACACATCACTACTGGGACAAGCCAATGTCTAAACAACTCTACACATCACTACTGGGACAAGTCAATGTCTAAACAACTCTACACATCACTACTGGGACAAGTCAATGTCTAAACAACTCTACACATCACTACTGGGACAAGCCAATGTCTAAACACCTCTACACATCACTACTGGGACAAGTCAATGTCTAAACAACTCTACACATCACTACTGGGACAAGCCAATGTCTAAACAACTCTACACATCACTACTGGGACAAGTCAATGTCTAAACAACTCTACACATCACTACTGGGACAAGTCAATGTCTAAACAACTCTACACATCACTACTGGGACAAGCCAATGTCTAAACACCTCTACACATCACTACTGGGACAAGTCAATGTCTAAACAACTCTACACATCACTACTGGGACAAGTCAATGTCTAAACAACTCTACACATCACTACTGGGACAAGCCAATGTCTAAACAACTCTACACATCACTACTGGGACAAGTCAATGTCTAAACACCTCTACACATCACTACTGGGACAAGTCAATGTCTAAACAACTCTACACATCACTACTGGGACAAGCCAATGTCTAAACACCTCTACACATCACTACTGGGACAAGTCAATGTCTAAACAACTCTACACATCACTACTGGGACAAGTCAATGTCTAAACACCTCTACACATCACTACTGGGACAAGCCAATGTCTAAACAACTCTACACATCACTACTGGGACAAGCCAATGTCTAAACAACTCTACACATTACTACTGGGACAAGCCAATGTCTAAACACCTCTACACATCACTACTGGGACAAGCCAATGTCTAAACACCTCTACACATTACTACTGGGACAAGTCAATGTCTAAACAACTCTACACATCACTACTGGGACAAGCCAATGTCTAAACACCTCTACACATCACTACTGGGACAAGTCAATGTCTAAACAACTCTACACATCACTACTGGGACAAGCCAATGTCTAAACAACTCTACACATCACTACTGGGACAAGCCAATGTCTAAACAACTCTACACATTACTACTGGGACAAGTCAATGTCTAAACAACTCTACACATCACTACTGGGACAAGTCAATGTCTAAACAACTCTACACATCACTACTGGGACAAGCCAATGTCTAAACACCTCTACACATCACTACTGGGACAAGTCAATGTCTAAACAACTCTACACATCACTACTGGGACAAGTCAATGTCTAAACAACTCTACACATCACTACTGGGACAAGTCAATGTCTAAACAACTCTACACATCACTACTGGGACAAGTCAATGTCTAAACACCTCTACACATCACTACTGGGACAAGTCAATGTCTAAACAACTCTACACATCACTACTGGGACAAGCCAATGTCTAAACACCTCTACACATTACTACTGGGACAAGCCAATGTCTAAACAACTCTACACATCACTACTGGGACAAGCCAATGTCTAAACACCTCTACACATTACTACTGGGACAAGCCAATGTCTAAACACCTCTACACATCACTACTGGGACAAGCCAATGTCTAAACACCTCTACACATTACTACTGGGACAAGCCAATGTCTAAACACCTCTACACATCACTACTGGGACAAGTCAATGTCTAAACAACTCTACACATCACTACTGGGACAAGCCAATGTCTAAACACCTCTACACATCACTACTGGGACAAGCCAATGTCTAAACACCTCTACACATTACTACTGGGACAAGCCAATGTCTAAACACCTCTACACATCACTACTGGGACAAGCCAATGTCTAAACACCTCTACACATTACTACTGGGACAAGCCAATGTCTAAACACCTCTACACATCACTACTGGGACAAGTCAATGTCTAAACAACTCTACACATCACTACTGGGACAAGCCAATGTCTAAACACCTCTACACATCACTACTGGGACAAGTCAATGTCTAAACAACTCTACACATTACTACTGGGACAAGCCAATGTCTAAACACCTCTACACATCACTACTGGGACAAGCCAATGTCTAAACAACTCTACACATTACTACTGGGACAAGCCAATGTCTAAACACCTCTACACATTACTACTGGGACAAGTCAATGTCTAAACAACTCTACACATTACTACTGGGACAAGTCAATGTCTAAACACCTCTACACATCACTACTGGGACAAGTCAATGTCTAAACAACTCTACACATCACTACTGGGACAAGCCAATGTCTAAACAACTCTACACATCACTACTGGGACAAGCCAATGTCTAAACAACTCTACACATCACTACTGGGACAAGTCAATGTCTAAACAACTCTACACATCACTACTGGGACAAGCCAATGTCTAAACAACTCTACACATTACTACTGGGACAAGTCAATGTCTAAACAACTCTACACATTACTACTGGGACAAGTCAATGTCTAAACAACTCTACACATCACTACTGGGACAAGTCAATGTCTAAACAACTCTACACATCACTACTGGGACAAGTCAATGTCTAAACAACTCTACACATCACTACTGGGACAAGTCAATGTCTAAACACCTCTACACATTACTACTGGGACAAGTCAATGTCTAAACAACTCTACACATCACTACTGGGACAAGCCAATGTCTAAACAACTCTACACATCACTACTGGGACAAGCCAATGTCTAAACAACTCTACACATCACTACTGGGACAAGCCAATGTCTAAACACCTCTACACATCACTACTGGGACAAGTCAATGTCTAAACAACTCTACACATCACTACTGGGACAAGTCAATGTCTAAACAACTCTACACATCACTACTGGGACAAGCCAATGTCTAAACACCTCTACACATTACTACTGGGACAAGCCAATGTCTAAACACCTCTACACATCACTACTGGGACAAGTCAATGTCTAAACAACTCTACACATCACTACTGGGACAAGTCAATGTCTAAACAACTCTACACATCACTACTGGGACAAGCCAATGTCTAAACAACTCTACACATCACTACTGGGACAAGTCAATGTCTAAACAACTCTACACATCACTACTGGGACAAGCCAATGTCTAAACAACTCTACACATCACTACTGGGACAAGCCAATTTGCTTACCCTAAGTACTTTAAAAAACAATGCATAAACAAAGTTTTGCAGTATTAAGGACAATATATGTTTTATCATAGATAAACAGTTCAAAACGTTTTTGGTTATATTGATGTGTAACTATTTGTCATTTTAAAGTGACTTTCACGGTTGCAAGAGACGCAAATACCACCACAATTCAAGAACGACCCGGTTGTAAAATGCACATTCCCTATTCTGTTTGACTTACCACCTGAATACGTTTTATAGGAGGAGTTGTTTGGGTCCACTTGAGAGCGAATGTCGCAAAATATGAACTGTGACCCAAGTAAAAAGTATTTGACTTGGAAAAAGTACTAGAGTGAAACAATCAATTGACCAAATCAGTCACACACTAAATATATGTAGGACGTTATATTTACAATCAAGTTTATTTTAGCGTAACGGGACTTGAAGTAAAAATCCTGTATTACCTCAGACCGTAGCTGTATGGAGCGCTCTGTTGGGGAAGCTGTTCTCAAAGTCCCGGGATGCGTTCAATAGGGACAAATAGGACTGTTCTCAAAGTCCCGGGGTGCGTTCAATAGGGACAAATAGGACTGTTCTCAAAGTCCCGGGGTGCGTTCAATAGGGACAAATAGGACTGTTCTCAAAGTCCCGGGATGCGTTCAATAGGGACAAATAGGACTGTTCTCAAAGTCCCGGGGTGCGTTCAATAGGGACAAATAGGACTGTTCTCAAAGTCCCGGGGTGCGTTCAATAGGGACAAATAGGACTGTTCTCAAAGTCCCGGGATGCGTTCAATAGGGACAAATAGGACTGTTCTCAAAGTCCCGGGGTGCGTTCAATAGGGACAAATAGGACTGTTCTCAAAGTCCCGGGGTGCGTTCAATAGGGACAAATAGGACTGTTCTCAAAGTCCCGGGGTGCGTTCAATAGGGACAAATAGGACTGTTCTCAAAGTCCCGGGATGCGTTCAATAGGGACAAATAGGACTGTTCTCAAAGTCCCGGGATGCGTTCAATAGGGACAAATAGGACTGTTCTCAAAGTCCCGGGATGCGTTCAATAGGGACAAATAGGACTGTTCTCAAAGTCCCGGGGTGCGTTCAATAGGGACAAATAGGACTGTTCTCAAAGTCCCGGGGTGCGTTCAATAGGGACAAATAGGACTGTTCTCAAAGTCCCGGGGTGCGTTCAATAGGGACAAATAGGACTGTTCTCAAAGTCCCGGGGTGCGTTCAATAGGGACAAATAGGACTGTTCTCAAAGTCCCGGGATGCGTTCAATAGGGACAAATAGGACTGTTCTCAAAGTCCCGGGGTGCGTTCAATAGGGACAAATAGGACTGTTCTCAAAGTCCCGGGGTGCGTTCAATAGGGACAAATAGGACTGTTCTCAAAGTCCCGGGATGCGTTCAATAGGGACAAATAGGACTGTTCTCAAAGTCCCGGGGTGCGTTCAATAGGGACAAATAGGACTGTTCTCAAAGTCCCGGGGTGCGTTCAATAGGGACAAATAGGACTGTTCTCAAAGTCCCGGGGTGCGTTCAATAGGGACAAATAGGACTGTTCTCAAAGTCCCGGGATGCGTTCAATAGGGACAAATAGGACTGTTCTCAAAGTCCCGGGATGCGTTCAATAGGGACAAATAGGACTGTTCTCAAAGTCCCGGGGTGCGTTCAATAGGGACAAATAGGACTGTTCTCAAAGTCCCGGGATGCGTTCAATAGGGACAAATAGGACTGTTCTCAATCAGAGAGCAATAATCACTTTTTCTTTTTGTTTTCATCATTTTAAATTAGGGTCTGCTCAATGTGGATGTCCAATCAGTCTGTTCTGTTGCTGTCTCTGTCTGTAGCATTATTATTGCACTATTATCAGTAGCTACCATCTCAATGATATACACGTAATGTTCAAAATTGCACAAATGAAATGCGCTCACAGCTAGTGTCTAAGTTAATACCTATGTATCTCAAGGGGCTTTGACTGAAGCCTTGAATAAACATCTACCCACCACCATGTGTCAGAGTCATGGAATGCTGTTACAACATAGAAACAACCTGGAATCAAAACAGGGTTTTTATGTGCTTATCCGTGTGTGTAGTGTTTTGGCCCAGTCAGTATAGGTCACTGCCCTCCAGTTTCTCACAGTATGTTGTAATTCTTAGGAAAGTTCTTCTGAGAGCCAGGACAGAAATAATATTTTGTTCGTGCAAGTTCTCTTTTTTTGAGTGTTTCTCATGACATTGGGAATGAAAGTGCAGGAAACAAAGAACAATGTCAATACAGGAGTCCAGAATCATCTTTTTATTGAGGAGTTTTTAAAACATTCATTGGGTGGTCTGATATCCTGAACCCTGATATTCTGAAGATCTTGTAAACTGTTGAACCATCCCTAAATTCCCACATAATCTATATAACAGAGAATTGGATATAATGATGAGAACTACAGTAACAGTCAAAAGTTTGGATACACTTATTCAATGGCTGCATCACAACAGGACGTGATTGGGAGTCCCATAGTGCTGTGATTGGGAGTCCCATAGTGCTGTGATTGGGAGTCCCATAGGGCTGTGATTGGGAGTCCCATAGGGCTGTGATTGGGAGTCCCATAGGGCTGTGATTGGGAGTCCCATAGTGCTGTGATTGGGAGTCCCATAGGGCTGTGATTGGGAGTCCCATAGGGCTGTGATTGGGAGTCCCATAGGGCTGTGATTGGGAGTCCCATAGGGCTGTGATTGGGAGTCGCATAGGGCTGTGATTGGGAGTCCCATAGGGCTGTGATTGGGAGTCCCATAGGGCTGTGATTGGGAGTCCCATAGGGCTGTGATTGGGAGTCCCATAGGGCTGTGATTGGGAGTCCCATAGGGCTGTGATTGGGAGTCCCATAGGGCTGTGATTGGGAGTCCCATAGGGCTGTGATTGGGAGTCGCATAGGGCTGTGATTGGGAGTCGCATAGGGCTGTGATTGGGAGTCCCATAGGGCTGTGATTGGGAGTCCCATAGGGCTGTGATTGGGAGTCCCATAGGGCTGTGATTGGGAGTCCCATAGGGCTGTGATTGGGAGTCCCATAGGGCTGTGATTGGGAGTCCCATAGGGCTGTGATTGGGAGTCCCATAGGGCTGTGATTGGGAGTCCCATAGGGCTGTGATTGGGAGTCCCATAGGGCTGTGATTGGGAGTCCCATAGGGCTGTGATTGGGAGTCCCATAGGGCTGTGATTGGGAGTCCCATAGGGCTGTGATTGGGAGTCCCATAGGGCTGTGATTGGAAGTCCCATAGGGCTGTGATTGGGAGTCCCATAGGGCTGTGATTGGGAGTCCCATAGGGCTGTGATTGGGAGTCCCATAGGGCGGTGATTGGGAGTCCCATAGGGCGGTGATTGGGAGTCCCATAGGGCTGTGATTGGGAGTCCCATAGGGCTGTGCACAATTGGCCCAGCGTCATCTGGCTGTGATTGGAAGTCGCATAGGGCTGTGCACAATTTGCCCAGCATCATCTGGCTGTGATTGGGAGTCCCATAGGGCTGTGATTGGGAGTCCCATAGGGCTGTGATTGGGAGTCGCATAGGGCTGTGATTGGGAGTCCCATAGGGCTGTGATTGGGAGTCCCATAAGGCTGTGATTGGGAGTCCCATAGGGCTGTGATTGGGAGTCCCATAGGGCTGTGATTGGGAGTCCCATAGGGCTGTGATTGGGAGTCCCATAGGGCTGTGATTGGGAGTCCCATAGGGCTGTGATTGGGAGTCCCATAGGGCTGTGATTGGGAGTCCCATAGGGCTGTGATTGGGAGTCCCATAGGGCTGTGATTGGGAGTCCCATAGGGCTGTGATTGGGAGTCGCATAGGGCTGTGATTGGGAGTCCCATAAGGCTGTGATTGGGAGTCCCATAGGGCTGTGATTGGGAGTCCCATAGGGCTGTGATTGGGAGTCCCATAGGGCTGTGATTGGGAGTCCCATAGGGCTGTGATTGGGAGTCCCATAGGGCTGTGATTGGGAGTCCCATAGGGCTGTGATTGGGAGTCCCATAGGGCTGTGATTGGGAGTCCCATAGGGCTGTGATTGGGAGTCGCATAGGGCTGTGATTGGGAGTCGCATAGGGCTGTGATTGGGAGTCGCATAGGGCTGTGATTGGGAGTCCCATAGGGCTGTGATTGGGAGTCCCATAGGGCTGTGATTGGGAGTCCCATAGGGCTGTGATTGGGAGTCCCATAGGGCTGTGATTGGGAGTCCCATAGGGCTGTGATTGGGAGTCCCATAGGGCTGTGATTGGGAGTCGCATAGGGCTGTGATTGGGAGTCGCATAGGGCTGTGATTGGGAGTCCCATAGGGCTGTGATTGGGAGTCCCATAGGGCTGTGATTGGGAGTCCCATAGGGCTGTGATTGGGAGTCCCATAGGGCTGTGATTGGGAGTCCCATAGGGCTGTGATTGGGAGTCCCATAGGGCTGTGATTGGGAGTCCCATAGGGCTGTGATTGGGAGTCCCATAGGGCTGTGATTGGGAGTCCCATAGGGCTGTGATTGGGAGTCCCATAGGGCTGTGATTGGGAGTCCCATAGGGCTGTGATTGGGAGTCCCATAGGGCTGTGATTGGAAGTCCCATAGGGCTGTGATTGGGAGTCCCATAGGGCTGTGATTGGGAGTCCCATAGGGCTGTGATTGGGAGTCCCATAGGGCGGTGATTGGGAGTCCCATAGGGCGGTGATTGGGAGTCCCATAGGGCTGTGATTGGGAGTCCCATAGGGCTGTGCACAATTGGCCCAGCGTCATCTGGCTGTGATTGGAAGTCGCATAGGGCTGTGCACAATTTGCCCAGCATCATCTGGCTGTGATTGGGAGTCCCATAGGGCTGTGATTGGGAGTCGCATAGGGCTGTGATTGGGAGTCCCATAGGGCTGTGATTGGGAATCGCATAGGGCTGTGATTGGAAGTCGCATAGGGCTGTGATTGGGAGTCTCATAGGGCTGTGATTGGGAGTCTCATAGGGCTGTGATTGGGAGTCCCATAGGGCTGTGATTGGGAGTCCCATAGGGCTGTGATTGGGAGTCCCATAGGGCTGTGATTGGGAGTCCCATAGGGCTGTGATTGGGAGTCCCATAGGGCTGTGATTGGGAGTCCCATAGGGCTGTGATTGGGAGTCCCATAGGGCTGTGATTGGGAGTCCCATAGGGCTGTGATTGGGAGTCCCATAGGGCTGTGATTGGGAGTCCCATAGGGCTGTGATTGGGAGTCCCATAGGGCTGTGCACAATTGGCCCAGCGTCATCTGGCTGTGATTGGAAGTCGCATAGGGCTGTGCACAATTTGCCCAGCATCATCTGGCTGTGATTGGGAGTCCCATAGGGCTGTGATTGGGAGTCGCATAGGGCTGTGATTGGGAGTCCCATAGAGCTGTGATTGGGAATCGCATAGGGCTGTGATTGGAAGTCGCATAGGGCTGTGATTGGGAGTCTCATAGGGCTGTGATTGGGAGTCTCATAGGGCTGTGATTGGGAGTCCCATAGGGCTGTGATTGGGAGTCCCATAGGGCTGTGATTGGGAGTCCCATAGGGCTGTGATTGGGAGTCCCATAGGGCTGTGCACAATTGGCCCAGCGTCATCTGGCTGTGATTGGAAGTCGCATAGGGCTGTGCACAATTGGCCCAGCATCATCTGGCTGTGATTGGGAGTCCCATAGGGCTGTGCACAATTGGCCCAGCGTCATCTGGCTTAGGGTTTGGCCGGGGTGGGCCGTCATTGTAAATAAGAATTTGTTCTAAACTGACATGCCTAGTTAAATAAAAAATCTCAGCGCTACAGGCATCACTACAGACCCTGGTTCGATTCCAGGCGGTATCACAACCGGCCGTGATTGGGAGTCCCGTAGGGTGGCACACAATTGGCCCAGCGTCATCTGGCTTAGGGTTTGGCTGGGGTAGGCCGTCATTGTAAAATACGAATTTCTTCTTAGTTGACTTGCCTAGTTCATTAAAGGTTAAATAAATAAAATAAAGATGTGTTATTTCATAGTTTTTTGGTCTTCAATATTATTCTACAATGTAGAAAATAGTAAAAATCAAGAATAACCTTTGAATGAGTAGGTGTGTCCAAACCTTTGACTGGTACTGTATGTCTCCTCCCTAACAATGGGATTTGTCCACAGAGTGGAACGACGGCTGAGCGTCTATTCCTCTCTTTGGATTGGTGGATACATCTCGTTACTTTAATACTTTTTAGAATATTTGATGAGGGTTGTTGACGTCAGCCGCCTGTATGGCGAGAGATGCTATGCTGTCATCTCGAGATGACTGATATAAAGTGTTTTTTCTCAAAGTTGACCGGATTTCACGTATCCTACTTATATCAATACTCTCATAACAACATAAGCATTACAAAACTTTGATTAGATCAAGTAAACGTCAGGTAGAAAATAAGCCATACATTTTTTGTTAGCCAAATTCAACACACTCATTGACCTCCATACAAAAACTCTTTGCTTGGTGAGTGAAAGAAACAAAATAGCACCACCTGCTGGAGAAGATAGATATTTGACCCAGTTATCCCTCTCGCTTCACCTCTTCCTCTCTGATATATATATATATCTCTATCTGCTGAATCTCTGTCTCTCTCACCAATAAATATCTTCTCTGAGAGCATGAGACTGAGTTGCTTGGTTTCTCTGTTCTTTGATTTCTCCAGCTCAGCTATTTGTCAGGTCATAAGGATGTGTGTGGGAGGGACAAAGCGGTTCAGTGGAGTCCTTACAGGCCACTGAGTCTCCCCATAGATCAGCCCCGTGTTTGTGCGTCAAGGAAAGCACTGGCTTGAAGTCAGAGTGCATCACATCTCCACCCACCTTCCCTGCAGTGCAGCGCTGTGACGCAGGATCTCTCTTCATTTGTTTATCTCTACTTCCCTCTCACTCTCTCTCTGTATATGCTGTCTGTAAATCAGTCATCTGTCAGTATTGCACAATCCAGAGCAGCTCATTCTAAGCTCAGTCTAATAGCAGCTAACCAGTAGTGAATAGTGATGGTCCCAGGCAGGTTTTAGGGAATTATTATTGCTACAAATTAATAGGATAGAGCCCATTGTCGGACTACCTATATATTAAAGTAATGGCACTATAAAACCGCTTCCTCTCTCTATACATCTCTAACTCCAAACCCCTGTGTACATTGGCATACATTCCTATCAAACAACATCCATTCCTCTCATCTTAGCCTGTTTGACTTTACAGGGGTGTCTGTCTGTCCTTGAAAATTATACATTGTCCTGATATCCTGACTGTGCTCTTCAGCTGTCAGCTTATATTAGACAGGTCTTTTCCCTCATGCTTATCAGATTTGTACAGACTATAACTCCTCCACTAAAACTACACATCCAATTCAGCCTGGCTTTTCATAAGCCTAGGTCTGTGTCCTGCTCCTCTCTGCATCAAGCTGAGTCCCATCCCAGTCTCCAAGGTATGAGTTGTCCTTAAATACAGTGGCTTGTGATAGTATTCACCCTCCTTGGCATTTTTCCTATTTTGTTGCCTTACAACCTGGAATTAAAATATATTTGATTTGATTTACACAACATGCCTACCACTTTGAAGATGCAAAATATGTTTTATTGTGAAACAAACATGAAACAAGACAAAAAAAAACAGAAAACTTGACCGTGCATAACTATTCACCCCCCAAAGTCAATACTGTGTAGAGCCACTTTTTGCAGAAATTACAGCTGCAAGTCTCTTGGGGTATGTCTCTGTAAGCTTGGCACATCTATCCACTGGGAGTTTTGCCCATTATTCAAGGCAAAACTGCTCCAGCTCCTTCAAGTTGGATGGGTTCTGCTGGTGTACTGCAATATTTAAGTCATACCACAGATTTTCAATTGGATTGAGGTCTGGGCTTTGACTAGGCCATTCCAAGACATTTAAATGTTTCCACTCAAACCACTCGAGTGTAGCAGTATGCTTAGGGTCATTGTCCTGCTGGAAGGTGAACCTCTGTCCCAGTCTCAAATTTGAAACAGGTTTCACCTCAAGAATGTCCCTGTACTTAGCGCCATCCATCATTCCTTCAATTTTGATCAGTTTCCCAGTCCCTGCTGATGGAAAAACATCCCCACAGCATGATGCTGGAGATGGTGTTCTCGGGGTGATGAGAGGTGTTGGGTTTGCGCCAGACGTAGCGTTTTCCTTGATTTCCAAAAAGCTCAATTTTAGTCTCATCTGACCAGAGTACCTTCTTCCATATGTTTGGGGGAGGCTCCCACATAACTTGTTTGCTTATTTTTTCTTTAAGCAATGGCTTTTTTTCTGGTCACTCTTCCGTAAAGCCCAGCTCTGTGGAGTGTACAGCTCCTTCAGGGTTGTCTTTGGTCTCTTTGTTGCCTCTCTGATTAATGCGCTCTTTGCCTGGTCCTTGAGTTTTGGTGGGCGGCCGTCTCTTGGCAGGTTTGTTGTGGTGCCATATTCTTTCAATATTTTTATAATGGATTTAATGGTGCTCCGTGGGATGTTCAAAGTTTCTGATATTTTTTTATAACCCAACCCTGTTCTGTACTTCTACCCAACTTTGTCCCTGGCCTGTTTGGAGACCTCATTGGTCTTCATGGTGCTGCTTACTTGGTGTTTCAGACTCTGGGGTCTTTCAGAACAGGTGTATATATACTGAGATCATGTGACAGATCATGTGACACTTAGATTGCCCACAAGTGGACTTTATTTAACTAACTGTGTGACTTCTGAAGGTAATTGGTTGCACCAGATCTTATTTATGGGCTTCGATGCAAAGGGGGTGAATACATATGCACGCACCACTTGTCCATTTAAAAAAATAAAATTATAGCAAGACAATGTTTTCATTTCACTTCACCAATTTGGACTATTTTGTGTATGTCCATTACATGAAATCCAAATAAAATCCATTTAAATCCCAGGTTGTAATGCAACAAAATAGGAGAAACGCCAATGGGGGATGAATACGTTTGCAAGGCACTGTAGGCACAGATCTAGCATCAGCTTCCCAATACACAATCCTAACCTTACTATCTGGGGATAAAACGCTAGAAGTGACCTTTGATTAGTGTCTAGGGGAAACATCATTGTACACCAAGCTCTCTGATTCGTGCATGCAGATAGTTATAGCAGAACTAAGGGAATTTGGGCTAATATTCTACAGGGAAAGCAGTAAGCAGTGCACTCCATACACCCAGTCCATGTGCTCCTGTACAAACCCAACCCCCCTAGCCCCCAGCCCCCTGTATGCGCATCCTCTCAGCCCAGAAGCTAAACCCTCAGCCCCTGTGTTCCTATGCCCTTGTGCGTCCCTGGATAGGTCACTAAACCCTCAGCCCCTGTGTTCCTATGCCCTTGTGCGTCCCTGGATAGGTCACTAAACCCTCAGCCCCTGTGTTCCTATGCCCTTGTGCGTCCCTGGATAGGTCACTAAACCCTCAGCCCCTGTGTTCCTATGCCCTTGTGCGTCCCTGGATAGGTCACTAAACCCTCAGCCCCTGTGTTCCTATGCCCTTGTGCGTCCCTGGATAGGTCACTAAACCCTCAGCCCCTGTGTTCCTATGCCCTTGTGCGTCCCTGGATAGGTCACTAAACCCTCAGCCCCTGTGTTCCTATGCCCTTGTGCGTCCCTGGATAGGTCACTAAACCCTCAGCCCCTGTGTTCCTATGCCCTTGTGCGTCCCTGGATAGGTCACTAAACCCTCAGCCCCTGTGTTCCTATGCCCTTGTGCGTCCCTGGATAGGTCACTAAACCCTCAGCCCCTGTGTTCCTATGCCCTTGTGCGTCCCTGGATAGGTCACTAAACCCTCAGCCCCTGTGTTCCTATGCCCTTGTGCGTCCCTGGATAGGTCACTAAACCCTCAGCCCCTGTGTACCTATGCCCTTGTGCGTCCCTGGATAGGTCACTAAACCCTCAGCCCCTGTGTTCCTATGCCCTTGTGCGTCCCTGGATAGGTCACTAAACCCTCAGCCCCTGTGTTCCTATGCCCTTGTGCGTCCCTGGATAGGTCACTAAACCCTCAGCCCCTGTGTTCCTATGCCCTTGTGCGTCCCTGGATAGGTCACTAAACCCTCAGCCCCTGTGTTCCTATGCCCTTGTGCGTCCCTGGATAGGTCACTAAACCCTCAGCCCCTGTGTTCCTATGCCCTTGTGCGTCCCTGGATAGGTCACTAAACCCTCAGCCCCTGTGTACCTATGCCCTTGTGCGTCCCTGGATAGGTCACTAAACCCTCAGCCCCTGTGTTCCTATGCCCTTGTGCGTCCCTGGATAGGTCACTAAACCCTCAGCCCCTGTGTTCCTATGCCCTTGTGCGTCCCTGGATAGGTCACTAAACCCTCAGCCCCTGTGTTCCTATGCCCTTGTGCGTCCCTGGATAGGTCACTAAACCCTCAGCCCCTGTGTTCCTATGCCCTTGTGCGTCCCTGGATAGGTCACTAAACCCTCAGCCCCTGTGTTCCTATGCCCTTGTGCGTCCCTGGATAGGTCACTAAACCCTCAGCCCCTGTGTTCCTATGCCCTTGTGCGTCCCTGGATAGGTCACTAAACCCTCAGCCCCTGTGTACCTATGCCCTTGTGCGTCCCTGGATAGGTCACTAAACCCTCAGCCCCTGTGTTCCTATGCCCTTGTGCGTCCCTGGATAGGTCACTAAACCCTCAGCCCCTGTGTTCCTATGCCCTTGTGCGTCCCTGGATAGGTCACTAAACCCTCAGCCCCTGTGTTCCTATGCCCTTGTGCGTCCCTGGATAGGTCACTAAACCCTCAGCCCCTGTGTTCCTATGCCCTTGTGCGTCCCTGGATAGGTCACTAAACCCTCAGCCCCTGTGTTCCTATGCCCTTGTGCGTCCCTGGATAGGTCACTAAACCCTCAGCCCCTGTGTACCTATGCCCTTGTGCGTCCCTGGATAGGTCACTAAACCCTCAGCCCCTGTGTTCCTATGCCCTTGTGCGTCCCTGGATAGGTCACTAAACCCTCAGCCCCTGTGTTCCTATGCCCTTGTGCGTCCCTGGATAGGTCACTAAACCCTCAGCCCCTGTGTTCCTATGCCCTTGTGCGTCCCTGGATAGGTCACTAAACCCTCAGCCCCTGTGTTCCTATGCCCTTGTGCGTCCCTGGATAGGTCACTAAACCCTCAGCCCCTGTGTTCCTATGCCCTTGTGCGTCCCTGGATAGGTCACTAAACCCTCAGCCCCTGTGTTCCTATGCCCTTGTGCGTCCCTGGATAGGTCACTAAACCCTCAGCCCCTGTGTACCTATGCCCTTGTGCGTCCCTGGATAGGTCACTAAACCCTCAGCCCCTGTGTTCCTATGCCCTTGTGCGTCCCTGGATAGGTCACTAAACCCTCAGCCCCTGTGTTCCTATGCCCTTGTGCGTCCCTGGATAGGTCACTAAACCCTCAGCCCCTGTGTTCCTATGCCCTTGTGCGTCCCTGGATAGGTCACTAAACCCTCAGCCCCTGTGTACCTATGCCCTTGTGCGTCCCTGGATAGGTCACTTGACAGAGAATAGTTCAAGGGAAATTTCTAAAAGATTCAACTTCATCATCTCCAGAATCCCTCCAACATCAACAGTATATAACATATGGAAAATGTCTGTGTTTTGTTACAAAAAAAGATAGAGGAAGATAACTGTTTCCAATGACATCATCAGTGTGCATCGTGTTATTTTAACCAATTATGAGTTGGCTTTGTTTACTAAATGTCTACTAATTGATTGATGTTGTCATTGGAAACACGTATCGTTCTCTATAAAATTGTGAAATTTCCAATGAACCTGTCGTGTTGACATCTGCAGTAGTTCATGCATGTGGGAGTAACACTTCACTTTGGCATGGGGCTCTGCACAGACAGATGTAGTTCATGCATGTGGGAGTAACACTTCACTTTGTCATGGGGCTCTGCACAGACAGATGTAGTTCATGCATGTGGGAGTAACACTTCACTTTGGCATGGGGCTCTGCACAGACAGATGTAGTTCATGCATGTGGGAGTAACACTTCACTTTGGCTTGGGGCTCTGCACAGACAGATGTAGTTCATGCATGTGGGAGTAACACTTCACTTTGGCATGGGGCTCTGCACAGACAGATGTAGTTCATGCATGTGGGAGTAACACTTCACTTTGGCTTGGGGCTCTGCACAGACAGATGTAGTTCATGCATGTGGGAGTAACACTTCACTTTGGCATGGGGCTCTGCACAGACAGATGTAGTTCATGCATGTGGGAGTAACACTTCACTTTGGCTTGGGGCTCTGCACAGACAGATGTAGTTCATGCATGTGGGAGTAACACTTCACTTTGGCTTGGGGCTCTGCACAGACAGATGTAGTTCATGCATGTGGGAGTAACACTTCACTTTGGCATGGGGCTCTGCACAGACAGATGTAGTTCATGCATGTGGGAGTAACACTTCACTTTGGCTTGGGGCTCTGCACAGACAGATGTAGTTCATGCATGTGGGAGTAACACTTCACTTTGGCATGGGGCTCTGCACAGACAGATGTAGTTCATGCATGTGGGAGTAACACTTCACTTTGGCTTGGGGCTCTGCACAGACAGATGTAGTTCATGCATGTGGGAGTAACACTTCACTTTGGCTTGGGGCTCTGCACAGACAGATGTAGTTCATGCATGTGGGAGTAACACTTCACTTTGGCTTGGGGCTCTGCACAGACAGATGTAGTTCATGCATGTGGGAGTAACACTTCACTTTGGCTTGGGGCTCTGCACAGACAGATGTAGTTCATGCATGTGGGAGTAACACTTCACTTTGGCATGGGGCTCTGCACAGACAGATGTAGTTCATGCATGTGGGAGTAACACTTCACTTTGTCATGGGGCTCTGCACAGACAGATGTAGTTCATGCATGTGGGAGTAACACTTCACTTTGGCTTGGGGCTCTGCACAGACAGATGTAGTTCATGCATGTGGGAGTAACACTTCACTTTGGCATGGGGCTCTGCACAGACAGATGTAGTTCATGCATGTGGGAGTAACACTTCACTTTGGCTTGGGGCTCTGCACAGACAGATGTAGTTCATGCATGTGGGAGTAACACTTCACTTTGGCATGGGGCTCTGCACAGACAGATGTAGTTCATGCATGTGGGAGTAACACTTCACTTTGGCTTGGGGCTCTGCACAGACAGATGTAGTTCATGCATGTGGGAGTAACACTTCACTTTGGCATGGGGCTCTGCACAGACAGATGTAGTTCATGCATGTGGGAGTAACACTTCACTTTGTCATGGGGCTCTGCACAGACAGATGTAGTTCATGCATGTGGGAGTAACACTTCACTTTGGCTTGGGGCTCTGCACAGACAGATGTAGTTCATGCATGTGGGAGTAACACTTCACTTTGGCTTGGGGCTCTGCACAGACAGATGTAGTTCATGCATGTGGGAGTAACACTTCACTTTGGCTTGGGGCTCTGCACAGACAGATGTAGTTCATGCATGTGGGAGTAACACTTCACTTTGGCTTGGGGCTCTGCACAGACAGATGTAGTTCATGCATGTGGGAGTAACACTTCACTTTGGCTTGGGGCTCTGCACAGACAGATGTAGTTCATGCATGTAGGAGTAACACTTCACTTTGGCTTGGGGCTCTGCACAGACAGATGTAGTTCATGCATGTGGGAGTAACACTTCACTTTGGCTTGGGGCTCTGCACAGACAGATGTAGTTCATGCATGTGGGAGTAACACTTCACTTTGGCATGGGGCTCTGCACAGACAGATGTAGTTCATGCATGTGGGAGTAACACTTCACTTTGGCTTGGGGCTCTGCACAGACAGATGTAGTTCATGCATGTGGGAGTAACACTTCACTTTGGCATGGGGCTCTGCACAGACAGATGTAGTTCATGCATGTGGGAGTAACACTTCACTTTGGCTTGGGGCTCTGCACAGACAGATGTAGTTCATGCATGTGGGAGTAACACTTCACTTTGGCTTGGGGCTCTGCACAGACAGATGTAGTTCATGCATGTGGGAGTAACACTTCACTTTGGCTTGGGGCTCTGCACAGACAGATGTAGTTCATGCATGTGGGAGTAACACTTCACTTTGGCTTGGGGCTCTGCACAGACAGATGTAGTTCATGCATGTGGGAGTAACACTTCACTTTGGCTTGGGGCTCTGCACAGACAGATGTAGTTCATGCATGTGGGAGTAACACTTCACTTTGGCTTGGGGCTCTGCACAGACAGATGTAGTTCATGCATGTGGGAGTAACACTTCACTTTGGCTTGGGGCTCTGCACAGACAGATGTAGTTCATGCATGTGGGAGTAACACTTCACTTTGGCTTGGGGCTCTGCACAGACAGATGTAGTTCATGCATGTGGGAGTAACACTTCACTTTGGCATGGGGCTCTGCACAGACAGATGTAGTTCATGCATGTGGGAGTAACACTTCACTTTGGCTTGGGGCTCTGCACAGACAGATGTAGTTCATGCATGTGGGAGTAACACTTCACTTTGGCATGGGGCTCTGCACAGACAGATGTAGTTCATGCATGTGGGAGTAACACTTCACTTTGGCTTGGGGCTCTGCACAGACAGATGTAGTTCATGCATGTGGGAGTAACACTTCACTTTGGCATGGGGCTCTGCACAGACAGATGTAGTTCATGCATGTGGGAGTAACACTTCACTTTGGCATGGGGCTCTGCACAGACAGATGTAGTTCATGCATGTGGGAGTAACACTTCACTTTGGCTTGGGGCTCTGCACAGACAGATGTAGTTCATGCATGTGGGAGTAACACTTCACTTTGGCATGGGGCTCTGCACAGACAGATGTAGTTCATGCATGTGGGAGTAACACTTCACTTTGGCTTGGGGCTCTGCACAGACAGATGTAGTTCATGCATGTGGGAGTAACACTTCACTTTGGCTTGGGGCTCTGCACAGACAGATGTAGTTCATGCATGTGGGAGTAACACTTCACTTTGGCATGGGGCTCTGCACAGACAGATGTAGTTCATGCATGTGGGAGTAACACTTCACTTTGGCTTGGGGCTCTGCACAGACAGATGTAGTTCATGCATGTGGGAGTAACACTTCACTTTGGCATGGGGCTCTGCACAGACAGATGTAGTTCATGCATGTGGGAGTAACACTTCACTTTGGCTTGGGGCTCTGCACAGACAGATGTAGTTCATGCATGTGGGAGTAACACTTCACTTTGGCTTGGGGCTCTGCACAGACAGATGTAGTTCATGCATGTGGGAGTAACACTTCACTTTGGCTTGGGGGCTCTGCACAGACAGATGTAGTTCATGCATGTGGGAGTAACACTTCACTTTGGCTTGGGGCTCTGCACAGACAGATGTAGTTCATGCATGTGGGAGTAACACTTCACTTTGGCTTGGGGCTCTGCACAGACAGATGTAGTTCATGCATGTGGGAGTAACACTTCACTTTGGCTTGGGGCTCTGCACAGACAGATGTAGTTCATGCATGTGGGAGTAACACTTCACTTTGGCATGGGGCTCTGCACAGACAGATGTAGTTCATGCATGTGGGAGTAACACTTCACTTTGGCATGGGGCTCTGCACAGACAGATGTAGTTCATGCATGTGGGAGTAACACTTCACTTTGGCTTGGGGCTCTGCACAGACAGATGTAGTTCATGCATGTGGGAGTAACACTTCACTTTGGCATGGGGCTCTGCACAGACAGATGTAGTTCATGCATGTGGGAGTAACACTTCACTTTGGCTTGGGGCTCTGCACAGACAGATGTAGTTCATGCATGTGGGAGTAACACTTCACTTTGTCATGGGGCTCTGCACAGACAGATGTAGTTCATGCATGTGGGAGTAACACTTCACTTTGGCTTGGGGCTCTGCACAGACAGATGTAGTTCATGCATGTGGGAGTAACACTTCACTTTGGCTTGGGGCTCTGCACAGACAGATGTAGTTCATGCATGTGGAGTAACACTTCACTTTGGCATGGGGCTCTGCACAGACAGATGTAGTTCATGCATGTGGGAGTAACACTTCACTTTGGCTTGGGGCTCTGCACAGACAGATGTAGTTCATGCATGTGGGAGTAACACTTCACTTTGGCATGGGGCTCTGCACAGACAGATGTAGTCCATGCATGTGGGAGTAACACTTCACTTTGGCTTGGGCTCTGCACAGACAGATGTAGTTCATGCATGTGGGAGTAACACTTCACTTTGGCAGGGGCTCTGCACAGACAGATGTAGTTCATGCATGTGGGAGTAACACTTCACTTTGGCTTGGGGCTCTGCACAGACAGATGTAGTTCATGCATGTGGGAGTAACACTTCACTTTGGCATGGGGCTCTGCACAGACAGATGTAGTTCATGCATGTGGGAGTAACACTTCACTTTGGCATGGGGCTCTGCACAGACAGATGTAGTTCATGCATGTGGGAGTAACACTTCACTTTGGCTTGGGGCTCTGCACAGACAGATGTAGTTCATGCATGTGGGAGTAACACTTCACTTTGGCTTGGGCTCTGCACAGACAGATGTAGTTCATGCATGTGGGAGTAACACTTCACTTTGGCTTGGGCTCTGCACAGACAGATGTAGTTCATGCATGTGGGAGTAACACTTCACTTTGGCTTGGGGCTCTGCACAGACAGATGTAGTTCATGCATGTGGGAGTAACACTTCACTTTGGCTTGGGCTCTGCACAGACAGATGTAGTTCATGCATGTGGGAGTAACACTTCACTTTGTCATGGGGCTCTGCACAGACAGATGTAGTTCATGCATGTGGGAGTAACACTTCACTTTGGCTTGGGGCTCTGCACAGACAGATGTAGTTCATGCATGTGGGAGTAACACTTCACTTTGGCATGGGGCTCTGCACAGACAGATGTAGTTCATGCATGTGGGAGTAACACTTCACTTTGGCTTGGGGCTCTGCACAGACAGATGTAGTCCATGCATGTGGGAGTAACACTTCACTTTGGCTTGGGGCTCTGCACAGACAGATGTAGTCCATGCATGTGGGAGTAACACTTCACTTTGGCTTGGGGCTCTGCACAGACAGATGTAGTTCATGCATGTGGGAGTAACACTTCACTTTGGCATGGGGCTCTGCACAGACAGATGTAGTCCATGCATGTGGGAGTAACACTTCACTTTGGCATGGGGCTCTGCACAGACAGATGTAGTTCATGCATGTGGGAGTAACACTTCACTTTGGCATGGGGCTCTGCACAGACAGATGTAGTTCATGCATGTGGGAGTAACACTTCACTTTGGCATGGGGCTCTGCACAGACAGATGTAGTTCATGCATGTGGGAGTAACACTTCACTTTGGCATGGGGCTCTGCACAGACAGATGTAGTTCATGCATGTGGGAGAGTGGTGTAGAGTAAAGAGAGAGGTGTAGAGTAAAGAGAGGTGTAGAGTAAAGAGAGGTGTAGAGTAAAGAGAGAGGTGTAGAGTAAAGAGAGAGGTGTAGAGTAGAGAGAGAGTTGTAGAGTAGAGAGAGAAAGGTGTAGAGTAAAGAGATAAAGGTGTAGAGTAGAGAGAGAGGTGTAGAGTAAAAAGAGAGGTGTAGAGTAAAGAGAGAGGTGTAGAGTAAAGAGAGAGAGGTGTAGAGTAAAGAGAGAGGTGTAGAGTAAAGAGAGAGAGGTGTAGAGTAAAGAGAGAGGTGTAGAGTAAAGAGAGAGAGGTGTAGAGTAGAGGAGAGGTGTAGAGTAAAGGACAGAGAGAGAGGTGTAGAGTAGAGGACAGAGAGAGAGGTGTAGAGTAAAGAGAGAGGTGTAGAGTAGAGGACAGAGAGAGAGGTGTAGAGTAGAGGACAGAGAGAGAGGTGTAGAGTAAAGAGAGAGGTGTAGAGTAGAGTATAGAGAGAGAGGTGTAGAGTAAAGAGAGAAGTGTAGAGTTGACGACAGAGAGAGAGGTGTAGAGTAGAGGACAGAGAGAGAGGTGAAGAGTAAAGAGAGAGGTGTTGAGTAAAGGACAGAGAGAGAGGTGTAGAGTAAAGAGACTGGTGTAGAGTAAAGGAAAGAGAGAGAGTGTAGAGTAGAGGACATAGAGAGAGGTGTAGAGTAGAGGACAGAGAGAGAGGTGTAGAGTAAAGAGAGAAGTGTAGAGTTGACGACAGAGAGAGAGGTGTAGAGTAGAGGACAGAGAGAGAGGTGAAGAGTAAAGAGAGAGGTGTTGAGTAAAGGACAGAGAGAGAGGTGTTGAGTAAAGGACAGAGAGAGTGTAGAGTAAAGAGAGAGGTGTAGAGTAAAGGACAGAGAGAGGTGTAAAGAGTAGAGGACAGAGAGAGAGTGTAGAGTAAAGAGAGAGGTGTGGAGTAGAGTATAGAGAGAGAGGTGTAGAGTAAAGAGCGAGGTGTAGAGTATAGAGAGAGAGTTAGAGGTACGACAGAGAGAGAGTGTAGAGGAGAGGACAGAGAGAGAGAGGTGTAGAGTAGAGGACAGAGAGATAGGTGTAGAGTAAAGAGAGAGGTGTAGAGTAGAGTATAGAGAGAGAGTGTAGAGTAAAGAGAGGAGGACAGAGAGAGAGTAGAGTAGAGAGAGAGGTGTAAAGAGAGGTGTAGAGTAGAGAGACAGAGAGAGAGGCGTACAGAGAGAGAGTGTAGAGTAAAGAGAGAGGTGTCGAGTAGAGGACAGAGAGAGAGGTGTAGAGTAAAGAGAGAGGTGTAGAGTAGAGGACAGAGAGAGAGGTGTAGAGTAGAGGACAGAGAGAGAGGTGTAGAGTAAAGAGAGAGGTGTAGAGTAGAGTATAGAGAGAGAGGTGTAGAGTAAAGAGAGAGGTGTTGAGTAAAGGACAGAGAGAGAGAGGTGTAGAGTAGAGGACAGAGAGAGAGGTGTAGAGTAAAGAGAGAGGTGTAGAGTAGAGGACAGAGAGAGAGGTGTAGAGTAGAGGACAGAGAGAGAGTGTAGAGTAAAGAGAGAGGTGTAGAGTAGAGGACAGAGAGAGAGTGTAGAGTAGGGGACATAGAGAGGTGTAGAGTAGAGGACAGAGAGAAATGTGTTGAGTAAAAAGAGAGAGTGTAGAGTGTAAAGGAAAGAGAGAGAGAGAGGTGTAGAGTAGAGGACATAGAGAGAGGTGTAGAGTAGAGGACAGAGAGAGAGTGTAGAGTAAAGAGAGGTGTAGAGTAGAGGACAGAGAGAGAGTGTAGAGTAAAGAGAGAGTGTAGAGCAGAGGACAGATAGAGAGTGTAGATTAAAGAGAGTGTAGAGTAGAGGACAGAGAGAGAGGTGAAGAGTAAAGAGAGAGGTGTTGAGTAAAGGACAGAGAGAGGTGTAGAGTAGAGGACAGAGAGAGTGTAGAGTAAAGAGAGAGTGTAGAGTAAAGGACAGAGAGAGAGTGTAGAGTAGAGGACAGAGAGAGAGGTGTAGAGTAAAGAGAGAGTGTAGAGTAGAGTATAGAGAGAGAGGCGTAGAGTAAAGAGAGAGAGCTGTAGAGTTGACGACAGAGAGAGAGTGTAGAGTAGAGGACAGAGAGAGGTGTAGAGTAGAGAGAGTGTAGAGAGGTGTAGAGTAGAGGACAGAGAGAGAGTGTAGAGTAGAGAGTGTAGAGTAGAGGACAGAGAGAGAGGTGTAGAGTAGAGGACAGAGAGAGAGGTGTAGAGTAAAGAGAGAGGTGTAGAGTAGAGTATAGAGAGAGAGGTGTAGAGTAAAGAGAGAGGTGTAGAGTTGACGACAGAGAGAGAGGTGTAGAGGAGAGGACAGAGAGAGAGAGGTGTAGAGTAGAGGACAGAGAGAGAGGTGTGGAGTAGAGGACAGAGAGAGAGGTGTAGAGTAGAGGACAGAGAGAGAGGTGTAGAGTAAAGAGAGGTGTAGAGTAGAGGACAGAGAGAGAGGTGTAGAGTAGAGGACATAGAGAGAGGTGTAGAGTAGAGGACAGAGAGAGAGGTGTAGAGTAAAGAGAGGTGTAGAGTAAAGGAAAGAGAGAGAGAGGTGTAGAGTAGAGGACATAGAGAGAGGTGTAGAGTAGAGGACAGAGAGAGAGGTGTAGAGTAAAGAGAGAGGTGTAGAGTAGAGGACAGAGAGAGAGGTGTAGAGTAAAGAGAGAGGTGTAGAGTAAAGGACAGAGAGAGCGGTGTAGAGTAGAGGACAGAGAGAGAGGTGTAGATTAAAGAGAGAGGTGTAGAGTAAAGGAAAGAGAGAGGTGTAGAGTAGAGGACATAGAGAGAGGTGTAGAGTAGAGGACAGAGAGAGAGGTGAAGAGTAAAGAGAGAGGTGTAGAGTAGAGGACAGAGAGAGAGGTGTAGAGTAAAGAGAGAGGTGTAGAGTAGAGTATAGAGAGAGAGGCGTAGAGTAAAGAGAGAGGTGTAGAGTTGACGACAGAGAGAGAGGTGTAGAGGACAGAGAGAGAGTGTAGAGTAGAGAGAGAGAGAGGTGTAGAGTAGAGGACAGAGAGAGAGGTGTAGAGTAAAGAGAGAGGTGTAGAGTAGAGGACAGAGAGAGAGGTGTAGAGTAGAGGACAGAGAGAGAGGTGAAGAGTAAAGAGAGAGGTGTTGAGTAAAGGACAGAGAGAGAGGGTGTAGAGTAAAGAGAGAGGTGTAGAGTAAAGAGAGAGGTGTAGAGTAAAGAGATAGGTGTAGAGTAAAGAGAGAGAGGTGTAGAGTAAAGAGAGATGTAGAGTAAAGAGAGAGGTGGAGAGTAGAGAGAGAGGTGTAGAGTAAAGATAGAGAGGTGTAGAGTAGAGGAGAGGTGTAGAGTAAAGAGAGAAAGGTGTAGAGTAGAGGACAGAGAGAGAGGTGTAGAGTAGAGGACAGAGAGAGAGGTGTAGAGTAGAGGACAGAGAGAGAGGTGTAGAGTAAAGAGAGAGGTGTAGAGTAGAGGACAGAGAGAGAGGTGTAGAGTAGAGGACAGAGAGAGGTGTAGAGTAAAGAGAGAGGTGTAGAGTAGAGTATAGAGAGAGAGGTGTAGAGTAAAGAGAGAGGTGTAGAGTTGACGACAGAGAGAGAGGTGTAGAGTAGAGGACAGAGAGAGAGGTGAAGAGTAAAGAGAGAGGTGTTGAGTAAAGGACAGAGAGAGGTGTAGAGTAGAGGACAGAGAGAGGTGTAGAGTAAAGAGAGAGGTGTAGAGTAAAGGACAGAGAGAGAGGTGTAGAGTAGAGGACAGAGAGAGAGGTGTAGAGTAAAGAGAGAGGTGTAGAGTAGAGTATAGAGAGAGAGGTGTAGAGTAAAGAGAGAGCTGTAGAGTTGACGACAGAGAGAGAGTGTAGAGTAGAGGACAGCGAGAGGTGTAGAGGACAGAGAGAGGTGTAGAGTAGAGAGAGAGAGAGGTGGAGAGTAGAGGACAGAGTAAAGAGAGAGGTGTAGAGTAGAGGACAGAGAGAGAGTGTAGAGTAGAGGACAGAGAGAGAGGTAGAGTAAAGAGAGAGGTGTAGAGTAGAGTATAGAGAGAGAGGTGTAGAGTAAAGAGCGAGGTGTAGAGTTGACGACAGAGAGAGTGTAGAGGAGGACAGAGAGAGAGAGTGTAGAGTAGAGGACAGAGAGAGAGTGTGGAGTAGAGGACAGAGAGAGAGGTGAAGAGTAAAGAGAGAGGTGTTGAGTAAAGGACAGAGTGAGAGGTGTAGAGTAGAGGACAGAGAGAGGTGTAGAGTAAAGAGAGAGGTGTAGAGTAAAGGACAGAGAGAGAGGTGTAGAGTAGAGGACAGAGAGAGAGGTGTAGAGTAAAGAGAGAGGTGTAGAGTAGAGTATAGAGAGAGAGGTGTAGAGTAAAGAGAGAGGTGTAGAGTTGACGACAGAGAGAGAGGGGTAGAGTAGAGGACAGAGAGAGGTGTAGAGTAGAGAGAGAGAGAGGTGTAGAGTAGAGGACAGAGAGAGAGGTGTAGAGTAAAGAGAGAGGTGTAGAGTAGAGTATAGAGAGAGAGGTGTAGAGTAAAGAGAGAGGTGTAGAGTAGAGGACAGAGAGAGAGGTGTAAAGAGGAGAGGACAGAGAGAGAGTGTAGAGTAGAGGACAGAGAGAGAGTGTGGAGTAGAGGACAGAGAGAGAGGTGTAGAGTAGATGACAGAGAGAGAGTGTAGAGTAAAGAGAGAGAGGTGTAGAGTAGAGGACAGAGAGAGAGGTGTAGAGTAGAGGACATAGAGAGAGGTGTAGAGTAGAGGACAGAGAGAGAGGTGTAGAGTAAAGAGAGTGGTGTAGAGTAAAGGAAAGAGAGAGAGAGGTGTAGAGTAGAGGACATAGAGAGAGGTGTAGAGTAGAGGACAGAGAGAGAGGTGTAGAGTAGAGTAAAGAGAGAGGTGTAGAGTAGAGAGAGAGGTGTAGAGTAAAGAGAGAGGTGTAGAGTAAAGAGAGAGGTGTAGAGTAAAGAGAGAGGTGTAGAGTAAAGGACAGAGAGAGAGGTGTAGAGTAGAGGACAGAGAGAGAGGTGTAGAGTAAAGAGAGAGTGTTGAGTAAAGGGGAGAGAGAGAGGTGTAGAGTAGAGGACAGAGAGAGTGTAGAGTAGAGTAGAGAGAGAGAGTGTAGAGTAGAGGACAGAGAGAGAGTGTAGAGTAAAGAGAGGTGTAGAGTAGAGGACAGAGAGAGGTGTAGAGTAGAGGACAGAGAGAGAGGTGTAGAGTAAAGAGAGAGGTGTAGAGTAAGTATAGAGAGAGAGCGTAGAGTAAAGAGAGAGCTGTAGAGTTGACGACAGAGAGAGAGGTGTAGAGTAAAGGACAGAGAGAGGTGTAGAGTAGAGAGAGAGAGGTGTAGAGTAGAGGACAGAGAGAGAGTGTAGAGTAAAGAGAGAGGTGTAGAGTAGAGTATAGAGAGAGAGGTGTAGAGTAAAGAGAGAGGTGTAGAGTAGAGGACAGAGAGAGAGGTGTAGAGTAGAGGACAGAGAGAGAGGTGTAGAGTAAAGAGAGAGGTGTAGAGTAGAGTATAGAGAGAGAGGTGTAGAGTAAAGAGAGAGGTGTAGAGTTGACGACAGAGAGAGAGGTGTAGAGTAGAGGACAGAGAGGTGTAGAGTAGAGAGAGAGAGAGGTGTAGAGTAGAGGACAGAGAGAGAGGTGTAGAGTAAAGAGAGAGGTGTAGAGTAGAGGACAGAGAGAGAGGTGTAGAGTAGAGGACAGAGAGAGAGGTGTAGAGTAAAGAGAGAGGTGTAGAGTAGAGTATAGAGAGAGAGGTGTAGAGTAAAGAGCGAGGTGTAGAGTTGACGACAGAGAGAGAGGTGTAGAGGAGAGGACAGAGAGAGAGAGGTGTAGAGGACAGAGAGAGAGGTGTGGAGTAGAGGACAGAGAGAGAGGTGTAGAGTAGATGACAGAGAGAGAGGTGTAGAGTAAAGAGAGAGTGTAGAGTAGAGGACAGAGAGAGAGGTGTAGAGTAAAGAGAGAGGTGTAGAGTAGAGGACAGAGAGAGAGGTGTAGAGTAAAGAGAGGTGTAGAGTAAAGGAAAGAGAGAGAGAGGTGTAGAGTAGAGGACATAGAGAGAGGTGTAGAGTAGAGGACAGAGAGAGAGGTGTAGAGTAAAGAGAGAGGTGTAGAGTAGAGGACAGAGAGAGAGGTGTAGAGTAAAGAGAGAGGTGTAGAGTAGAGGACAGAGAGAGAGGTGTAGAGTAAAGAGAGAGGTGTAGAGTAGAGGACAGAGAGAGAGGTGTAGAGTAAAGAGAGAGGTGTAGAGTAGAGGACAGAGAGAGGTGTAGAGTAGAGAGAGAGAGGTGTAGAGTAGAGGACAGAGAGAGGTGTAGAGTAAAGAGAGAGGTGTAGAGTAGAGGACAGAGAGAGAGGTGTAGAGTAGAGGACAGAGAGAGAGGTGTAGAGTAAAGAGAGAGGTGTAGAGTAGAGTATAGAGAGAGAGGTGTAGAGTAAAGAGAGAGGTGTAGAGTTGACGACAGAGAGAGAGGTGTAGAGGAGAGGACAGAGAGAGAGGTGTAGAGTAGAGGACAGAGAGAGAGGTGTGGAGTAGAGGACAGAGAGAGAGGTGTAGAGTAGATGACAGAGAGAGAGGTGTAGAGTAAAGAGAGAGGTGTAGAGTAGAGGACAGAGAGAGAGGTGTAGAGTAGAGGACAGAGAGAGAGGTGTAGAGTAAAGAGAGAGGTGTAGAGTAAAGGAAAGAGAGAGAGAGGTGTAGAGTAGAGGACATAGAGAGAGGTGTAGAGTAGAGGACAGAGAGAGAGGTGTAGAGTAAAGAGAGAGGTGTAGAGTAGAGGACAGAGAGAGGTGTAGAGTAGAGGACAGAGAGAGAGGTGTAGAGTAAAGAGAGAGGTGTAGAGTAGAGGACAGAGAGAGAGGTGAAGAGTAAAGAGAGAGGTGTTGAGTAAAGGACAGAGAGAGAGGTGTAGAGTAGAGGACAGAGAGAGAGGTGTAGAGTAAAGAGAGAGGTGTAGAGTAGAGGACAGAGAGAGAGGTGTAGAGTAAAGAGAGAGGTGTAGAGTAGAGGACAGAGAGAGAGGTGAAGAGTAAAGAGAGAGGTGTTGAGTAAAGGACAGAGAGAGAGGTGTAGAGTAGAGGACAGAGAGAGGTGTAGAGTAAAGAGAGAGGTGTAGAGTAAAGGACAGAGAGAGAGGTGTAGAGTAGAGGACAGAGAGAGAGGTGTAGAGTAAAGAGAGAGGTGTAGAGTAGAGTATAGAGAGAGAGGTGTAGAGTAAAGAGAGAGGTGTAGAGTTGACGACAGAGAGAGAGGTGTAGAGTAGAGGACAGAGAGAGGTGTAGAGTAGAGAGAGAGAGAGGTGTAGAGTACAGAGAGAGAGGTGTAGAGTAAAGAGAGAGGTGTAGAGTAGAGGACAGAGAGAGAGGTGTAGAGTAGAGGACAGAGAGAGAGGTGTAGAGTAAAGAGAGAGGTGTAGAGTAGAGTATAGAGAGAGAGGTGTAGAGTAAAGAGCGAGGTGTAGAGTTGACGACAGAGAGAGAGTGTAGAGGAGAGGACAGAGAGAGAGAGGTGTAGAGTAGAGGACAGAGAGAGAGAGTGGAGTAGAGGACAGAGAGAGAGGTGTAGAGTAGATGACAGAGAGAGAAGTGTAGAGTAAAGAGAGAGGTGTAGAGTAGAGGACAGAGAGAGAGGTGTAGAGGACATAGAGAGAGGTGTAGAGTAGAGGACAGAGAGAGATGTGTAGAGTAAAGAGAGAGGTGTAGAGTAAAGGAAAGAGAGAGAGAGGTGTAGAGTAGAGGACATAGAGAGTGTAGAGTAGAGGACAGAGAGAGAGGTGTAGAGTAAAGAGAGAGGTGTAGAGTAGAGGACAGAGAGAGAGGTGTAGAGTAAAGAGAGAGGTGTAGAGTAGAGGACAGAGAGAGAGGTGTAGAGTAAAGAGAGAGGTGTAGAGTAAAGGACAGAGAGAGAGGTGTAGAGTAGAGGACAGAGAGAGAGGTGTAGAGTAAAGAGAGAGGTGTAGAGTAGAGTATAGAGAGAGAGGTGTAGAGTAAAGAGAGAGGTGTAGAGTTGACGACAGAGAGAGAGGTGTAGAGGAGAGGACAGAGAGAGGTGTAGAGTAGAGGACAGAGAGAGAGGTGTGGAGTAGAGGACAGAGAGAGAGAGGTGTAGAGTAGAGGACAGAGAGAGAGGTGTAGAGTAAAGAGAGAGGTGTAGAGTAGAGGACAGAGAGAGAGGTGTAGAGTAGAGGACAGAGAGAGAGGTGTAGAGTAAAGAGAGAGGTGTAGAGTAGAGGATAGAGAGAGGTGTAGAGTAAAGAGAGAGGTGTAGAGTAGAGGACAGAGAGAGGTGTAGAGTAAAGAGAGAGGTGTAGAGTAAAGGACAGAGAGAGGTGTAGAGTAGAGGACAGAGAGAGAGGCATAGAGTAAAGAGAGAGCTGTAGAGTTGACGACAGAGAGAGGTGTAGAGTAGAGGACAGAGAGAGGTGTAGAGTAGAGAGAGAGAGAGTGTAGAGTAGAGGACAGAGAGAGAGTGTAGAGTAAAGAGAGAGGTGTGTAGAGTAAAGAGAGAGGTGTAGAGTAGAGTATAGAGAGAGAGGTGTAGAGTAAAGAGAGAGGTGTAGAGTAGAGTATAGAGAGAGAGGCGTAGAGTAAAGAGAGAGCTGTAGAGTTGACGACAGAGAGAGAGGTGTAGAGTAGAGGACAGAGAGAGGTGTAGAGTAGAGAGAGAGAGAGGTGTAGAGTAGAGGACAGAGAGAGAGGTGTAGAGTAAAGAGAGAGGTGTAGAGTAGAGGACAGAGAGAGAGAGAGGTGTAGAGTAAAGAGAGGTGTGTAGAGTAGAGTATAGAGAGAGGTGTCGAGTAAAGAGCGAGGTGTAGAGTTGACGACAGAGAGAGGTGTAGAGGAGAGGACAGAGAGAGAGAGGTGTAGAGGAGAGGACAGAGAGAGAGAGGTGTAGAGTAGAGGACAGAGAGAGAGGTGTGGAGTAGAGGACAGAGAGAGAGGTGTAGAGTAGATGACAGAGAGAGAGGTGTAGAGTAAAGAGAGAGGTGTAGAGTAGAGGACAGAGAGAGAGGTGTAGAGTAGAGGACATAGAGAGAGGTGTAGAGTAGAGGACAGAGAGAGAGGTGTAGAGTAAAGAGAGAGGTGTAGAGTAAAGGAAAGAGAGAGAGAGAGGTGTAGAGTAGAGGACAGAGAGAGAGGTGTAGAGTAAAGAGAGAGGTGTAGAGTAGAGGACAGAGAGAGAGGTGTAGAGTAAAGAGAGAGCTGTAGAGTTGACGACAGAGAGAGAGGTGTAGAGTAGAGGACAGAGAGAGGTGTAGAGTAGAGAGAGAGAGGTGTAGAGTAGAGGACAGAGAGAGGTGTAGAGTAAAGAGAGTGTAGAGTAGAGGACAGATAGAGAGGTGTAGATTAAAGAGAGAGGTGTAGAGTAGAGGACAGAGAGAGGTGTAGAGTAAAGAGAGGTGTAGAGTAGAGGACAGATAGAGAGGTGTAGATTAAAGAGAGAGGTGTAGAGTAGAGGACAGATAGAGAGGTGTAGATTAAAGAGAGAGGTGTAGAGTAGAGGACAGAGAGAGAGGCATAGAGTAAAGAGAGCTGTAGAGTTGACGACAGAGAGAGGTGTAGAGTAGAGGACAGAGAGAGGTGTAGAGTAGAGAGAGAGAGGTGTAGAGTAGAGGACAGAGAGAGTGTAGAGTAAAGAGAGAGGTGTAGAGTAGAGGACAGAGAGAGAGGTGTAGAGTAGAGGACAGAGAGAGAGGTGTAGAGTAAAGAGAGAGGTGTAGAGTAGAGTATAGAGAGAGAGGTGTAGAGTAAAGAGAGAGGTGTAGAGTAGAGGACAGAGAGAGAGGTGTAGAGTAAAGAGAGAGGTGTAGAGTAGAGGACAGAGAGAGAGGTGTAGAGTAAAGAGAGAGGTGTAGAGTAGAGAGAGAGGTGTAGAGTAGAGGACAGAGAGAGAGGTGTAGAGTAAAGAGAGAGTGTAGAGTAGAGGACAGAGAGAGAGGTGTCAGTAAAGAGCGAGGTGTAGAGTTGAAGACAGAGAGAGAGGTGTAGAGGAGAGGACAGAGAGAGAGAGGTGTAGAGGAGAGGACAGAGAGAGAGAGAGGTGTAGAGTAGAGGACAGAGAGAGGTGTGGAGTAGAGGACAGAGAGAGAGGTGTAGAGTAGATGACAGAGAGAGAGGTGTAGAGTAAAGAGAGAGGTGTAGAGTAGAGGACAGAGAGAGAGGTGTAGAGTAGAGGACAGAGAGAGAGGTGTAGAGTAAAGAGAGAGGTGTAGAGTAAAGGAAAGAGAGAGAGAGTGTAGAGTAGAGGACATAGAGAGAGGTGTAGAGTAGAGGACAGAGAGAGAGGTGTAGAGTAAAGAGAGAGGTGTAGAGTAGAGGACAGAGAGAGAGGTGTAGAGTAAAGAGAGAGGTGTAGAGTAGAGGACAGAGAGAGAGGTGTAGATTAAAGAGAGAGGTGTAGAGTAAAGGACAGAGAGAGCGGTGTAGAGTAGAGGACAGAGAGAGAGGTGAAGAGTAAAGAGAGAGGTGTTGAGTAAAGGACAGAGAGAGAGGTGTAGAGTAGAGGACAGAGAGAGAGGTGTAGAGTAAAGAGAGAGGTGTAGAGTAAAGGACAGAGAGAGAGGTGTAGAGTAGAGGACAGAGAGAGAGGTGTAGAGTAAAGAGAGAGGTGTAGAGTAGAGGACAGAGAGGTGTAGAGTAGAGGACAGAGAGAGAGGTGTAGAGTAAAGAGAGAGGTGTAGAGTAGAGTATAGAGAGAGAGGTGTAGAGTAAAGAGAGAGGTGTAGAGTTGAGGACAGAGAGAGAGGTGTAGAGTAGAGGACAGAGAGAGAGGTGTAGAGTAGAGAGAGAGAGAGGTGTAGAGTAGAGGACAGAGAGAGAGGTGTAGAGTAAAGAGAGGTGTAGAGTTGACGACAGAGAGAGAGGTGTAGAGGAGAGGACAGAGAGAGAGAGGTGTAGAGTAGAGGACAGAGAGAGAGGTGTAGAGTAGAGGACAGAGAGAGAGGTGTAGAGTAGAGGACAGAGAGAGAGGTGTAGAGTAGAGGACAGAGAGAGAGGTGTAGAGTAAAGAGAGAGGTGTAGAGTAAAGGAAAGAGAGAGGTGTAGAGTAGAGGACATAGAGAGAGGTGTAGAGTAGAGGACAGAGAGAGATGTGTAGAGTAAAGAGAGTGTAGAGTAAAGGAAAGAGAAGAGAGAGCGTAGAGTAGAGGACATAGAGAGGTGTAGAGTAGAGGACAGAGAGAGAGGTGTAGAGTAAAGAGAGAGGTGTAGAGTAGAGGACAGAGAGAGGTGTAGAGTAAAGAGAGAGGTGTAGAGTAGAGGACAGAGAGAGAGGTGTAGATTAAAGAGAGAGGTGTAGAGTAGAGGACAGAGAGAGCGGTGTAGAGTAGAGGACAGAGAGAGAGGTGAAGAGTAAAGAGAGAGGTGTTGAGTAAAGGACAGAGAGAGAGGTGTAGAGTAGAGGACAGAGAGAGGTGTAGAGTAAAGAGAGAGGTGTAGAGTAAAGGACAGAGAGAGAGGTGTAGAGTAGAGGACAGAGAGAGAGGTGTAGAGTAAAGAGAGAGGTGTAGAGTAGAGTATAGAGAGAGAGGCGTAGAGTAAAGAGAGAGCTGTAGAGTTGAGGACAGAGAGAGAGGTGTAGAGTAGAGGACAGAGAGAGGTGTAGAGTAGAGAGAGAGGTGTAGAGTAGAGGACAGAGAGAGAGGTGTAGAGTAAAGAGAGAGTGTAGAGTAAGTATAGAGAGAGAGGTGTCGAGTAAAGAGAGAGAGGTGTAGAGTTGACGACAGAGAGAGAGGTGTAGAGTAGAGGACAGAGAGAGAGGTGTAGAGTAAAGAGAGGTGTAGAGTAGAGTATAGAGAGAGTGTAGAGTAAAGAGAGAGGTATAGAGTAGAGGACAGAGAGAGGTGTAGAGTACAGAGAGAGAGTGTAGAGTAAAGAGAGAGGTGTAGAGTAGAGTAAAGAGAGAGAAGTGTAGAGTAAAGAGAGTGGTGTAGAGTAAAGAGAGTGGTGTAGAGTAAAGAGAGAGGTGTAGAGTAAAGAGAGAGGTGTAGAGTAAAGAGAGAGGTGTAGAGTAAAGAGAGAGGTGTAGAGTAAAGAGAGAGGTGTAGAGTAGAGGAGAGGTGTAGAGTAAAGAGAGAGGTGTAGAGTAAAGAGAGAGAGTTGTAGAGTAAAGAGAGAGAGAGGTGTAGAGTAAAGAGAGAGGTGTTGAGTAAAGGACAGAGAGAGAGGTGTAGAGTAGAGGACAGAGAGAGAGGTGTAGAGTAAAGAGAGAGGTGTAGAGTAAAGAGAGGTGTACAGTTGACAGAGAGAGAGGTGTAGAGTAGAGGACAGAGAGAGAGGTGAAGAGTAAAGAGAGAGGTGTTGAGTAAAGGACAGAGAGAGAGTGTAGAGTAGAGGACAGAGAGAGAGGTGTAGAGTAGAGGACAGAGATAGAGGTGTAGAGTAAAGACAGAGGTGTAGAGTAGAGGACAGAGAGAGGTGTAGAGTAAAGGACATAGAGAGTGGTGTAGAGTAAAGGACAGAGAGAGAGGTGTAGAGTAGAGGACAGAGAGAGAGGTGTAGAGTAAAGAGAGAGGTGTAGAGTAGAGGAGAGAGAGGTGTAGAGTAGAGTATAGAGAGAGGTGTAGAGTAGAGGACAGAGAGAGAGGTGTGGAGTAGAGGACAGAGAGAGAGGTGTAGAGTAGATGACAGAGAGAGAGGTGTAGAGTAAAGAGAGAGGTGTAGAGTAGAGGACAGAGAGAGAGGTGTAGAGTAGAGGACATAGAGAGAGGTGTAGAGTAGAGGACAGAGAGAGAGGTGTAGAGTAAAGAGAGAGGTGTAGAGTAAAGAGAGAGGTGTAGAGTAGAGGACATAGAGAGGTGTAGAGTAGAGGACAGAGAGAGAGGTGTAGAGTAAAGAGAGAGGTGTAGAGTAGAGGACAGAGAGAGAGGTGTAGAGTAAAGAGTGTAGAGTAGAGGACAGATAGAGAGGTGTAGATTAAAGAGAGGGTGTAGAGTAAAGGACAGAGAGAGCGGTGTAGAGTAGAGGACAGAGAGAGGTGTAGAGTAAAGAGAGGTGTAGAGTAGAGTATAGAGAGAGGTGTAGAGTAAAAGCGAGGTGTAGAGTTGACGACAGAGAGAGAGGTGTAGAGGAGAGGACAGAGAGAGTGTAGAGTAGAGGACAGAGAGAGAGTGTGGAGTAGAGGACAGAGAGAGAGAGTGTAGAGTAGATGACAGAGAGAGAGGTGTAGAGTAAAGAGAGAGGTGTAGAGTAGAGGACATAGAGAGAAGTGTAGAGTAGAGGACAGAGAGAGATGTAGAGTAAAGAGAGGTGTAGAGTAGAGGACAGAGAGAGGTGTAGAGTAAAGAGAGAGGTGTAGAGTAGAGGACAGAGAGAGTGTAGATTAAAGAGAGGGTGTAGAGTAAAGGACAGAGAAAGAGAGTGTAGAGTAGAGGACAGAGAGAGAGGCATAGAGTAAAGAGAGAGCTGTAGAGTTGACGACAGAGAGAGAGAGTGTAGAGTAGAGGAGAGAGAGGTGTAGAGTAGAGGACAGAGAGTGTAGAGTAAAGAGAGAGAGGTGTAGAGTAAAGGACAGAGAGGTGTAGAGTAGAGGACAGAGAGAGAGGTGTAGAGTAAAGAGAGAGGTGTAGAGTAGAGTATAGAGAGAGAGGCGTAGAGTAAAGAGAGAGGTGTAGAGTTGACGACAGAGAGAGAGGTGTAGAGTAGAGGACAGAGAGAGGTGTAGAGGACAGAGAGAGAGGTGTAGAGTAAAGAGAGAGGTGTAGAGTAGAGGACAGAGAGAGCGGTGTAGAGTAGAGGACAGAGAGAGAGGTGTAGAGTAAAGAGAGAGGTGTAGAGTAGAGTATAGAGAGAGAGGTGTAGAGTAAAGAGCGAGGTGTAGAGTTGACGACAGAGAGAGAGGTGTAGAGGAGAGGACAGAGAGAGAGAGGTGTAGAGTAGAGGACAGAGAGAGGTGTAGAGTAGAGGACAGAGAGAGAGGTGTAGAGTAGAGGACAGAGAGAGGTGTAGAGTAGAGGACAGAGAGAGAGGTGTAGAGTAAAGAGAGAGGTGTAGAGTAGAGGACAGAGAGAGAGGTGTAGAGTAGAGGACAGAGAGAGAGGTGTAGAGTAGAGGACAGAGAGAGAGGTGTAGAGTAAAGAGAGAGGTGTAGAGTAAAGGAAAGAGAGAGAGGTGTAGAGTAGAGGACATAGAGAGGTGTAGAGTAGAGGACAGAGAGAGGTGTAGAGTAAAGAGAGAGGTGTAGAGTAAGGAAGAGAGAGGTGTAGAGTAGAGGACATAGAGAGAGTGTAGAGTAGAGGACAGAGAGAGAGGTGTAGAGTAAAGACAGAGAGGTGTAGAGTAAGGACAGAGAGAGTGTAGAGTAGAGGACAGAGAGAGAGGTGTAGAGTAAAGAGAGAGGTGTAGAGTAGAGGACAGATAGGAGAGTGTAGAGTAAAGAGAGAGTGTAGAGTAAAGGACAGAGAGAGAGGTGTAGAGTAGAGGACAGAGAGAGAGGTGAAGAGTAAAGAGAGGTGTAGAGTAAAGGACAGAGTAGAGTAGAGTGTAGAGTAGAGGACAGAGAGAGGGTGTAGAGTAAAGAGAGAGGTGTAGAGTAGAGGACAGTAAAGAGGTGTAGAGTAGAGGACAGAGAGAGGTGTAGAGTAAAGAGAGAGGTGTAGAGTAGAGTATAGAGAGAGAGGCGTAGAGTAAAGAGAGATGTAGAGTTGACGACAGAGAGAGAGGTGTAGAGTAGAGGACAGAGAGAGGTGTAGAGTAGAGGACAGAGAGAGAGGTGTAGAGTAAAGAGAGAGGTGTAGAGTAGAGGACAGAGAGAGAGGTGTAGAGTAGAGGACAGAGAGAGAGGTGTAGAGTAAAGAGAGAGGTGTAGAGTAGAGTATAGAGAGAGAGGTGTAGAGTAAAGAGAGAGGTGTAGAGTTGACGACAGAGAGAGAGGTGTAGAGGAGAGGACAGAGAGAGAGAGAGGTGTAGAGTAGAGGACAGAGAGAGAGGTGTAGAGTAGAGGACAGAGAGAGAGGTGTAGAGTAGAGGACAGAGAGAGAGGTGTAGAGTAGATGACAGAGAGAGAGGTGTAGAGTAAAGAGAGAGTGTAGAGTAGAGGACAGAGAGAGAGGTGTAGAGTAGAGGACATAGAGAGAGGTGTAGAGTAAAGGACAGAGAGATATGTGTAGAGTAAAGAGAGAGGTGTAGAGTAAAGGAAAGAGAGAGAGGTGTAGAGTAAGGACATAGAGAGAGGTGTAGAGTAGAGGACAGAGTAAAGAGAGTGTAGAGTAAAGAGAGAGGTGTAGAGTAGAGGACAGAGAGAGGTGTAGAGTAAAGAGAGAGTGTAGAGTAGAGGACAGATAGAGAGTGTAGATTAAAGAGAGAGGTGTAGAGTAAAGGACAGAGAGAGCGGTGTAGAGTAGAGGACAGAGAGAGAGGTGAAGAGTAAAGAGAGAGGTGTTGAGTAAAGGACAGAGAGAGAGGTGTAGAGTAGAGGACAGAGAGAGTGTAGAGTAAAGAGAGAGGTGTAGAGTAAGGACAGAGAGAGAGTGTAGAGTAGAGGACAGAGAGAGAGGACAGTAGAGAGTAAAGAGAGAGGTGTAGAGTAGAGTAGAGAGAGAGGTGTAGAGTAAAGAGAGAGCTGTAGAGTTGACGACAGAGAGAGAGTGTAGAGTAGAGGACAGAGAGAGTGTAGAGTAGAGAGAGAGAGTGTAGAGTACAGGACAGAGAGAGAGGTGTAGAGTAAAGAGAGAGGTGTAGAGTATAGAGAGAGAGGTGTCGAGTAAAGAGCGAGGTGTAGAGTTGAAAACAGAGAGAGAGGTGTAGAGTAGAGAGAGAGTGACAGAGAGAGAGGTGTAGAGTAAAGAGAGTGTAGAGTAGAGTAGAGAGAGAGAGTGTAAGAGTAAAGAGAGAGGTGTAGAGTAGAGGACAGAGAGAGAGAGGTGTAGAGTAGAGGACAGAGAGAGAGGTGTAGAGTAAAGAGAGAGGTGTAGAGTAGAGGACAGAGAGAGAGGTGTAGAGTAAAGAGAGAGGTGTAGAGTAAAGAGAGAGGTGTAGAGTAAAGAGAGGTGTAGAGTAAAGAGAGAGGTGTAGAGTAAAGAGAGAGAGGTGTAGAGTAAAGAGAGAGAGTGTAGAGTAGAGGAGAGGTGTAGAGTAAAGAGAGAGGTGTAGAGTAAAGAGAGAGAGTTGTAGAGTAAAGAGAGAGAGAGGTGTAGAGTAAAGAGAGAGGTGTTGAGTAAAGGACAGAGAGAGAGGTGTAGAGTAGAGGACAGAGAGAGAGGTGTAGAGTAAAGAGATAAAGAGAGAGGTGTGTAGAGTAGGTGTAGAGTAAAGAGAGAGAGTGTAGAGTAAAGAGAGAGTGTAGAGTAAGGACAGAGAGAGAGGTGTAGAGTAGAGGACAGAGAGAGAGGTGAAGAAAAGAGAGAGGTGTTGAGTAAAGGACAGAGAGAGAGGTGTAGAGTAGAGGACAGAGAGGTGAGAGTAGGTGAGAGGTGTAAAGAGAGAGGTGTAGAGTAGAGGACAGAGAGAGGTGTAGAGTAAAGAAGTGTAGAGTAAAGACAGAGAGGTGTAAGTAGAGTATAGAGAGAGTGTAGAGTAAAGAGAGAGGTGTAGAGTAGAGTATAGAGAGAGAGGCGTAGAGTAAAGAGAGAGGTGTAGAGTTGACGACAGAGAGAGAGGTGTAGAGTAGAGGACAGAGAGAGAGGTGTAGAGTAGAGAGAGAGAGGTGTAGAGTAGAGGACAGAGAGAGAGGTGTAGAGTAAAGAGAGAGGTGTAGAGTAGAGTATAGAGAGAGAGGTGTAGAGTAAAGAGAGAGGTGTAGAGTAGAGGACAGAGAGAGAGGTGTAGAGTAGAGAGAGAGGTGTAGAGTAAAGAGAGAGGTGTAGAGTAGAGGACAGAGAGAGAGGTGTAGAGTAAAGGACAGAGAGAGAGAGGTGTAGAGTAGAGGACATAGAGAGAGGTGTAGAGTAGAGGACAGAGAGAGAGGTGTAGAGTAAAGAGAGAGGTGTAGAGTAGAGAGAGAGGTGTAGAGTACAGAGAGAGGTGTAGAGTAAAGAGAGAGGTGTAGAGTAAAGAGAGAGGTGTAGAGTAAAGAGAGAGGTGTAGAGTAAAGAGAGAGGTGTAGAGTAAAGAGAGAGGTGTAGAGTAAAGAGAGAGGTGTAGAGTAGAGAGAGAGGTGTAGAGTAAAGAGAGAGGTGTAGAGTAAAGAGAGTTGTAGAGTAAAGAGAGAGAGAGGTGTAGAGTAAAGAGAGAGGTGTAGAGTAGAGGACATAGAGAGAGGTGTAGAGTAGAGGACAGAGAGAGAGGTGTAGAGTAAAGAGAGGTGTAGAGTAGAGGACAGAGAGAGGTGTAGAGTAAAGAGAGAGGTGTAGAGTAAAGGACAGAGAGAGAGGTGTAGAGTAGAGGACAGAGAGAGAGGTGTAGAGTAAAGAGAGAGGTGTAGAGTAAGGACAGAGAGAGGTGTAGAGTAGAGGACAGAGAGAGAGGTGTAGAGTAAAGAGAGAGGTGTAGAGTAGAGTATAGAGAGAGAGGTGTAGAGTAAAGAGAGAGGTGTACAGTTGACGACAGAGAGGTGTAGAGTAGAGGACAGAGAGAGAGGTGAAGAGTAAAGAGAGAGGTGTTGAGTAAAGGACAGAGAGAGAGGTGTAGAGTAGAGGACAGAGAGAGAGTGTAGAGTAAAGAGAGAGGTGTAGAGTAAAGGACAGAGAGAGAGGTGTAGAGTAGAGGACAGAGAGAGAGGTGTAGAGTAAAGAGAGAGGTGTAGAGTAGAGTATAGAGAGAGAGGTGTAGAGTAAAGAGAGAGGTGTAGAGTTGACGACAGAGAGAGAGGTGTAGAGTAGAGGACAGAGAGAGGTGTAGAGTAGAGAGAGAGAGAGGTGTAGAGTAGAGGACAGAGAGAGAGGTGTAGAGTAAAGAGAGAGGTGTAGAGTAGAGTATAGAGAGAGAGGTGTAGAGTAAAGAGAGAGGTGTAGAGTAAAGAGAGAGGTGTAGAGTAGAGGACAGAGAGAGAGGTGTAGAGTAAAGAGAGAGGTGTAGAGTAAAGAGAGGTGTAGAGTAAAGAGAGAGGTGTAGAGTAAAGAGAGAGGTGTAGAGTAAAGAGAGAGAGTGTAGAGTAAAGAGAGAAGGTGTAGAAAGAAAGAGAGAGGTGTAGAGTAGAGAGAGATGTAGAGTAGAGAGAGGTGTAGAGTGAAGAGAGAGGTGTAGAGTAGAGGAGAGAAGTGCAGAGTAAAGAGAGAGAGTTGTAGAGCAAAGAGAGAGAGGTGTAGAGTAAAGAGAGAGGTGTAGAGTAAAGAGAGAGGTGTAGAGTAAAGAGAGAGGTGTAGAGTAAAGAGAGAGGTGTAGAGTAAAGAGAGAGGTGTAGAGTAGAGAGAGGTGTAGAGTAAAGAGAGAGGTGTAGAGTAAAGAGAGAGAGGTGTAGAGTAAAGAGAGAGGTGTAGAGTAAAGAGAGAGGTGTAGAGTAGAGTATAGAGAGAGAGGTGTAGAGTAAAGAGAGAAGTGTAGAGTTGACGACAGAGAGGGAGGTGTAGAGTAGAGGACAGAGAGAGAGGTGAAGAGTAAAGAGAGGTGTAGAGTAAAGAGAGGTGTAGAGTAGATGACAGAGAGAGAGGTGTAGAGTAAAGAGAGTGTAGAGTAGAGGACAGAGAGAGAGGTGTAGAGTAGAGGACAGAGAGAGAAGAGTGTAGAGTAAAGAGAGAGAGTGTGTAGAGTAAAGAGAGAGGTGTAGAGTAGAGGACAGAGAGAGGTGTAGAGTAAAGAGAGAGGTAGAGTAAGAGAGAGGTGTAAGAGAGAGAGGTGTAGAGTAAAGAGAGAGAGGTGTAGAGTAAAGACAGAGAGAGAGGTGTAGAGTAGAGAGACAGAGAGAGAGTGTAGAGTAGAACAGAGAGAGTGTAGAGTAGAGACAGAGAGAGGTGTAGAGTAAAGAGAGAGTGTAGAGAGAGAGGTGTAGAGTAGAGGACAGAGAGAGAGGTGTAGTGTAGAGTAAAGAGAGAGCTGTAGAGTAAAACAGAGAGAGAGGTGTAGAGTAAAGAGAGAGGTGTAGAGTAGAGAGAGAGAGTGTAGGTGTAGAGTAGAGAGAGGTGTAGAGTAAAGAGAGAGAAGTGTAGAGTAGAGGACAGAGAGGTGTAGAGTAAAGAGAGAGGTGTAGAGTAGAAGAGGACAGTAAAGAGGTGTAGAGTAGAGGACAGAGAGAGAGGTGTAGAGTAAAGAGAGAGGTGTAGAGTAAAGAGTAGAGGTGTAGAGTAAAGAGAGGTGTAGAGTAAAGAGAGAGGTGTAGAGGTGAAAAGAGAAGAGAGGTGTAGAGTAAGGACAGAGAGAGAGGTGTAGAGTACAGAGGAGAGAGAGAGAGGTGTAGAGTAGAGGACAGAGAGAGAGCTGTAGAGTAGAGGACAGAGAGAGAGGTGTAGAGTAAAGAGAGAGGTGTAGAGTAAAGAGGAAAGAGAGAGAGAGAGGTGTAGAGTAGAGGACATAGAGAGGTGTAGAGTAGAGGACAGAGAGAGATGTGTAGAGTAAAGAGGACAGAGGTGTAGAGTAAAGTAGAGAGAGGTGTAGAGAGAGAGGTGTAGAGTAAAGAGAGAGGTGTAGAGTAGAGGAAAGAGAGAGGTGTAGAGTAGAGGACAGAGAGAGAGGTGTAGAGTAAAGAGAGAGGTGTAGAGTAGAGGACAGAGAGAGAGGTGTAGAGTAAAGAGAGAGGTGTAGAGTAAAGACAGAGAGAGAGTGTAGAGTAGAGGAGAGGTGTAGAGTAAAGAGAGAGAGTTGTAGAGTAAAGAGAGAGGTGTAGAGTAAAGAGAGAGGTGTTGAGTAAAGGACAGAGAGAGAGGTGTAGAGTAGAGGACAGAGAGAGAGGTGTAGAGTAAAGAGAGAGGTGTAGAGTAGAGTAAGGAGAGAGGTAGAGTAAAGAGAGGGTGTAGAGTAAAGGTGTAGAGAGAGAGTGTAGAGTAAAGGACAGAGAGAGGTGTAGAGTAGAGAGAGTGTAGAGTAAGAGAGAGTGTAGAGTAGAGGACAGAGAGAGAGGTGTAGAGTAAAGAGAGAGGTGTAGAGTAGAGTATAGAGAGAGAGGTGTAGAGTAAAGAGAGAGGTGTAGAGTAAGAGAGAGAGGTGTAGAGTAGAGGACAGAGAGAGGTGTAGAGTAAAGAGAGAGGTGTAGAGTAGAGTATAGAGAGAGAGGTGTAGAGTAAAGAGAGAGGTGTAGAGTAGAGGAGAGAGAGGTGTAGAGTAAAGAGAGAGGTGTAGAGTAAAGAGAGAGGTGTAGAGTAGAGGACAGAGAGAGAGGTGTAGAGTAAAGAGAGAGGTGTAGAGTAAAGAGAGAGGTGTAGAGTAAAGAGAGAGAGGTGTAGAGTAAAGAGAGAGAGGTGTAGAGTAAAGAGAGAGGTGTAGAGTAAAGAGAGAGAGTGTAGAGAAAGAGAGAGGTGTAGAGTAAAGAGAGAGGTGTAGAGTAAAGAGAGAGGTGTAGAGTAAAGAGAGAGGTGTAGAGTAAAGAGAGAGGTGTAGAGTAAAGAGAGAGAGGTGTAGAGTAAAGAGAGAGAGGTGTAGAGTAAAGGAGAGGTGTAGAGTAAAGAGAGAGAGGTGTAGAGTAGAGGAGAGAGAGAGGTGTAGAGTAAAGAGAGAGGTGTAGAGTAAAGAGAGAGAGGGTGTAGAGTAAAGAGAGAGGTGTAGAGTAAAGAGAGAGGTGTAGAGTAAAGAGAGAAGGTGTAGAGTAAAGAGAGAGGTGTAGAGTAAAGAGAGAGAGGTGTAGAGTAGAGAGAGAGGTGTAGAGTAGAGAGAGAGGTGTAGAGTAAAGAGAGAGAGGTGCAGAGTAAAGAGAGAGTGGTGTAGAGTAAAGAGAGAGGTGTAGAGTAGAGAGAGAGTTGTAGAGTAGAGAGAGTGTAGAGTAAAGAGATAGAGGTGTAGAGTAGAGGTGTCAGTAAAGAGAGGTGTAGAGTAAAGAGAGAGGTGTAGAGTAAAGAGGTGTAGAGAAAGAAGGTGTAGAGTAAAGAGAGAGTAAAGGTGTAGAGTAAAGAGAGAGAGGTGTAGAGTAGAGAGAGAGAGAGGTGTAGAGTAAAGAGAGAGGTGTAGAGTTGAGGAAGAGAGAGGTGTAGAGTAGAGGAGAGAGAGAGGTGTAGAGTAGAAGAGAGAGGTGTAGAGTAAGAGAGAGGTGTAGAGTAGAGGTGTAGAGTAAAGAGAGAGGTGTAGAGTAGAGGACAGAGAGAGAGGTGTAGAGTAGAGAGAGAGGTGTAGAGTAGAGTATAGAGAGAGAGGTGTAGAGTAAAGAGAGAGGTGTAGAGTAGAGGACAGAGAGAGAGGTGTAGAGTAAAGAGAGAGGTGTAGAGTAGAGGACAGAGAGAGAGGTGTAGAGTAAAGAGAGAGGTGTAGAGTAAAGAGAGAGGTGTAGAGTAGAGGACAGAGAGAGAGGTGTAGAGTAAAGAGAGAGGTGTAGAGTAAAGAGAGAGGTGTAGAGTAAAGAGAGAGGTGTAGAGTAAAGAGAGAGGTGTAGAGTAAAGAGAGAGGTGTAGAGTAAAGAGAGAGGTGTAGAGTAAAGAGAGAGGTGTAGAGTAAAGAGAGAGGTGTAGAGTAAAGAGAGAGGTGTAGAGTAAAGAGAGAGGTGTAGAGTAAAGAGAGAGAGGTGTAGAGTAGAGAGAGTGTAGAGTAAAGAGGTGTAGAGTAAAGAGAGAGTGTAGAGTAAAGAGAGGTGTAGAGTAAGAGAAAGAGAGAAAGAGAAAGAGAGAGGTGTAGAGTAAAGAGAGAGAGGTGTAGAGTAAAGAGAGAGAGGTGTAGAGTAAAGAGAGAGGTGTAGAGTAGAGTGTAGAGTAAAGAGAGAGGTGTAGAGTAGAGGAGAGAGGTGTAGAGTAAAGAGAGAGGTGTAGAGTAAAGAGAGAGGTGTAGAGTAAAGAGAGAGAGGTGCAGAGTAAAGAGAGAGTAAAGGAGAGTAAAGAGAGTGTAGAGTAGAGGAAAGAGAGGTGTAGAGTAAGAGAGAGGTAAAGTAGAGAAAGAGAGGTGTAGAGTAGAGGAGAGAGAGGTGTAGAGTAAAGAGAGAGGTGTAGAGTAGAGGACAGAGGAGAGGTGTAGTAAAGAGAGAGAGGTGTAGAGTAAAGAGAGAAGGTGTAGAGTAAAGAGAGAGGTGTAGAGTAAAGAGAGAGGTGTAGAGTAAAGAGAGAGGTGTAGAGTAAAGAGAGAGAGTGTAGAGTAAAGAGAGGGTGTAGAGTAGAGGAGAGAGAGTGTAGAGTAAAGAGAGAGAGGTGTAGAGTAAAGAGAGGTGTAGTGTAGAGTAAAGAGAGAGGTGTAGAGTAAAGAGAGAGAGAGTGTAAGAGAGAGAGTGTAGAGTAAAGAGAGAGAGAGGTGTAGAGTAGAGAGAGAGAGAGGTGTAGAGTAAGAGAGAGAGGTGTAGAGTAGAGAGGTGTAGAGTAAAGAGAGGTGTAGAGTAAAGAGAGAGGTGTAGAGTAGAGGAAAGAGAGAGGTGTAGAGTAAAGAGAGAGGTGTAGAGTAGAGGAGAGAGAGAGGTGTAGAGTAAAGAGAGAGGTGTAGAGTAGAGAGAGAGAGGTGTAGAGTAAAGAGAGAGGTGTAGAGTAAAGAGAGAGGTGTAGAGTAGAGAGAGAGGTGTAGAGTAAAGAGAGAGAGGTGTAGAGTAAAGAGAGAGGTGTAGAGTAAAGAGGAGAGAGGGTGTAGAGTAGAGGAGAGAGAGTGTAGAGTAAAGAGAGAGTGTAGAGTAAAGGGTGTAGAGAGAGAGAGTGTAGAGTAGAGGAGAGAGAGGTGTAGAGTAAAGAGAGAGTGTAGAGTAGAGTAGAGTAGAGAGAGAGGTGTAGAGTAAAGAGAGAGGGTGTAGAGTAAAGAGAGAGAGGTGTAGAGTAGAGGAGAGAGAGAGGTGTAGAGTAAAGAGAGAGAGGTGTAGAGTAGAGGAGAGAGAGAGGTGTAGAGTAAAGAGAGAGGTGTAGAGTAAGAGTAGAGAGAGGTGTAGAGTAAAGAGAGAGTAGAGTGTAGAGTAAAGAGAGGTGTAGAGTAGAGTAAAGAGAGAGGTGTAGAGTAAAGAGAGAGTGTAGTAAACAGAGAGAGAGGTAAGAGGTGTAGAGAGAGAGAGGTGTAGAGTAAAGAGAGAGAGGTGTAGAGTAAAGAGTGTAGAGTAAAGAGAGAGAGGTGTAGAGTAGAGGAGAGGTGTAGAGTAAAGAGAGAGAGGTGTAGAGTAGAGAGAGGTGTAGAGTAGAGAGAGAAAGGTGTAGAGTAAAGAGAGAGATGTAGAGTAGAGTAGAGAGAGAGGTGTAGAGTAAAGAGAGAGAGGTGTAGAGTAAAGAGAGAGAGGTGTAGAGTAAAGAGAGAGGTGTAGAGTAAAGAGAGAGGTGTAGAGTAAAGAGATAGGTGTAGAGTAAAGAGATAGGTGTAGAGTAAAGAGAGAGAGGTGTAGAGTAAAGAGAGGTGGAGAGTAGAGAGAGGGGTGGAGAGTAAAGAGAGAAAGGTGTAGAGTAAAGAGAGAAAGGTGTAGAGTAAAGAGAGAAAGGTGTAGAGTAAAGAGAGAAAGGTGTAGAGTAAAGAGAGAAAGCTGTAGAGTAAAGAGAGAAAGGTGTTGCGTAAAGAGAGAGGTGTAGAGTAAAGAGAGAGGTGTAGAGTAGAGGAGAGAGAGAGAAGTGTAGAGTAGAGGAGAGAGAGATGTGGAGTAGAGGAGAGAGAGAGAAGTGTAGAGTAGAGGAGAGAGAGATGTGGGGTAGAGGAGAGAGAGAGAAGTAGAGTAGAGGAGAGAGAGAGGTGTATAATTCACTGTATCACAATTCCAGTCGGTCAGAAGTTTACGTACACTAAGGTGACTGTGCCTTACAACAGCTTGGAAAATAAAATGATGTCATGGCTTTACAAGCTTCTGATAGGCTAATTTACATAATTTGAGTCAAGGCCTACCTTAAAACTCAGTGCCTCTTTCTTTGACATTGTGGGAAAATCCAAAGAAATCAGCCAAGACCTCAGAAAACTAATTGTAACCTCCATAAATCTGGTTCATCCTTGGGGGCAATTTCCAAACGTCTGAAGGTACCACGTTCATCTGTACAAACAATAGTACAAGTATAAACACCATGGGACCACGCAGCTGCCATGCCGCTCAGGAAGGAGACGTTTTCTGTCTCCTAGAGATGAACGTACTTTGGTGCGAAAAGTACAAATAAATCCCAGAACAACAGCAAAGGTCCTTGTGAAGATGATGGAGGAAACAGGTACAAAAGTATCTACATCCACAGTAAAAACGAGTCCTATATCGGCATAACCTGAAAGGCTGTTCAGCAACATCTCATGACATCAGTCAGGAAGTTAAAGCTTGGTCGCAAAATGGTTCTTCCAAATGGACAATGACCCCAAGCATACTTCCAAAGTTGTGGCAAAATGGCTTAAGGACAACAAAGTGAAGGTATTGGAGTGTCCATCATAAGGCCCTGACCTCAATCCTATAGAAAATGTGTGTGCAGAACTGACAAAGCATGTGTGAGTAAGGAGGCCTACAAACCTGACTCAGTTACACCAGCTCTGTCAGGAGGAATGACCCAAAATTCACCCAACTTAATGTGGGAAGCTTGTGGAAGGCTACTCGAAACGTTTGAAGGCAATGCTACCAAATACGAATTGAGTGTATGTAAACTTCTATCCCACTGGGAATGTGATAAAAGAAATAAAAGCTGAAATAAATAATTCTCTCGCTATTATTCTGACATTTTACATTCTTAAAATAAAGTGGTGATCCTAACTGACCTAAGACGGGGAATTTTTACTAGGATTAAATGTCAGGAATTGTGAAAACTGAGTTTAAATTTATTTGGCTAAAGTGTATGTAAACTTCCGACTTCAACTGTATATAACAGCTATAGAAGTTTACAACTCACACTCACGGTGTATCAATGTAAACTGGGTGTAATATAACACAGGTCTCCTCACCATTCCCTTCTTGGCTTTCCAGTTGCTATTTCATCCGGTCTTCTTGCCTGTCTTCCAGCTGTTCTTCTGGACATTCTACCAGCTGTTCTTCTGGACATTCTACCAGCTGTTCTTCTGGACATTCTACCAGCTGTTCTTCTGGACATTCTACCTGCTGGTCTTCTGGACATTCTACCTGCTGGTCTTCTTGCCTGTCTTCCAGCTGTTCTTCTGGACATTCTACCAGCTGTTCTTCTGGACATTCTACCTGCTGGTCTTCTTGCCTGTCTTCCAGCTGTTCTTCTGGACATTCTACCTGCCGGTCTTCTTGCCTGTCTTCCAGCTGTTCTTCTGGACATTCTACCTGCTGGTCTTCTTGCCTGTCTTCCAGCTGTTCTTCTGGACATTCTACCTGCCGGTCTTCTTGCCTGTCTTCCAGCTGTTCTTCTGGACATTCTACCTGCCGGTCTTCTTGCCTGTCTTCCAGCTGTTCTTCTGGACATTCTACCTGCTGGTCTTCTTGCCTGTCTTCCAGCTGTTCTTCTGGACATTCTACCTGCTGGTCTTCTTGCCTGTCTTCCAGCTGTTCTTCTGGACATTCTACCTGCTGGTCTTCTTGCCTGTCTTCCAGCTGTTCTTCTGGACATTCTACCTGCCGGTCTTCTTGCCTGTCTTCCAGCTGTTCTTCTGGACATTCTACCTGCTGGTCTTCTTGCCTGTCTTCCAGCTGTTCTTCTGGACATTCTACCTGCTGGTCTTCTTGCCTGTCTTCCTGCTGGTCTTCTGGACATTCTACCTGCTGGTCTTCTTGCCTGTCTTCCAGCTGTTCTTCTGGACATTCTACCTGCTGGTCTTCTTGCCTGTCTTCTGGTGGCTCCTCTGGTTGGTCTTCCTGACAGTCTTCCGGTCTGTCCTCTCGGATGTAGGGAATGTCATCCATCCGTAGAAACACTGAGTCACTGGGGCTCCTTTGTCCATCTGACTTACTGCCTGGAGAGGGAGACATAGTACTATTGTGAGAATCAGGACAGAGGCTGCATCTCAGTGAATTGGTAACCCGTTTTCAGTCTCCAAATCTCCCCCCCTTGTCCCATCCTTCCAACCCCTTCTGTTCATAGAAGTGTAGATCTATCTTCAGATAGAAGATTTCTCAAATGACCCATTAGCTGCAAACAGTGAGGTATTTACAACTCACACTCACAAGATGGTTATCATGCTGGACACGTCTGCATCATGATCGATTCCCTCCATGGTTTAACTCAATAACAGAGAGGACAGACCACCAATTCAATGAGAGGTCTCTCTCTCTCACACACACACACACACACACACACACACACACACACACACACACACACACACACACACACACACACACACACACACACACACACACACACACACACACACACACACACACACACACACACACACACACACACACACACACACACAACTTACGGACTATGCAACTCCTTTCATTGAGCTGTGAGGTGAGCGGTCCAGTGTTGTCCTCTGTGTGCGTGTGTCGTTCTCCCCTCAGGATCTGGGGTCTGGGGTACACAGTCCATAAGACTGGCTGTTAGTGCATTCTGGTAGTGGTTCCTCGAGATCTAGGAGACAGGAACACAGTCCACAAATACAATATCAACACATCATCATCAACACACTCCACAAATACAGTATCAACACATCATCATCACACTCCACAAATACAGTATCAACACATCATCAACACACTCCACAAATACAGTATCAACACATCATCATCAACACACTCCACAAATACAGTATCAACACATCATCATCACACTCCACAAATACAGTATCAACACATCATCATCAACACACTCCACAAATACAGTATCAACACATCATCATCATCACACTCCACAAATACAGTATCAACACATCATCATCAACACACTCCACAAATACAGTATCAACACATCATCATCAACACACTCCACAAATACAGTATCAACACATCATCATCAACACACTCCACAAATATAGTATCAACACATCATCATCATCACACTCCACAAATACAGTATCAACACATCATCATCAACACACTCCACAAATACAGTATCAATACATCATCATCATCACACTCCACAAATACAGTATCAACACATCATCATCACCACACTCCACAAATACAGTATCAACACATCATCATCAACACACTCCACAAATATAGTATCAACACATCATCATCATCACACTCCACAAATACAGTATCAACACATCATCATCACACTCCACAAATACAGTGTCAATATATCATCATCATACTCTACAAATACAGTATCAACACATCATCATCAACACACTCCACAAATACAGTATCAACACATCATCATCAACACACTCCACAAATATAGTATCAACACATCATCATCATCACACTCCACAAATACAGTATCAACACATCATCAACACAGGCCACAAATACAGTATCAACACATCATCATCAACACACTCCACAAATACAGTATCAACACATCATCATCACACTCCACAAATACAGTATCAACACATCATCATCACACTCCACAAATACAGTATCAACACATCATCATCACACTCCACAAATACAGTATCAACATATCATCATCAACACACTCCACAAATACAGTGTCAATATATCATCATCATCATCACACTCTACAAATACAGTATCAACACATCATCATCACACTCCACAAATACAGTATCAACACATCATCATCACACTCCACAAATACAGTATCAACACATCATCATCAACACACTCCACAAATACAGTGTCAATATATCATCATCATACTCTACAAATACAGTATCAACACATCATCATCAACACACTCCACAAATACAGTATCAACACATCATCATCAACACACTCCACAAATACAGTATCAACACATCATCATCAACACACTCCACAAATACAGTATCAACACATCATCAACACACTCCACAAATACAGTATCAACACATCATCAACACACTCCACAAATACAGTATCAACACATCATCAACACACTCCACAAATACAGTATTAACACATCATCAACACACTCCACAAATACAGTATCAACACATCATCAACACACTCCACAAATACAGTATCAACACATCATCATCAACACACTCCACAAATACAGTATCAACACATCATCATCACACTCCACAAATACAGTATCAACACATTGTCATCACACTCCACAAATACAGTATCAACACATCATCAACACACTCCACAAATACAGTATCAACACATCATCATCAACACACTCCACAAATACAGTATCAACACATCATCATAGCCACATAGCCTGGTTCCTCTCTAGGTTTCTTCCTAGGTTTTGGCCTTTCTAGGAGTTTTTCCTAGCCACCGTGCTTCTACACCTGCAATGCTTGCTGTTTGGGGTTTTAGGCTGGGTTTCTGTACAGCACTTTGAGATATCAGCTGATGTACGAAGGGCTATATAAATAAATTTGATTTGATTTGATCATCACACTCCACGAATACAGTATCAACACATTATCATCACACTCCACAAATATAGTATCAACACATCATCATCACACTCCACAAATACAGTATCAACACATCATCATCACACTCCACAAATATAGTATCAACACATCATCATCACACTCCACAAATACAGTATCAACACATCATCATCATCACACTCCACAAATACAGTATCAACACATCATCAACACACTCCACAAATATAGTATCAACACATCATCATCACACTCCACAAATACAGTATCAACACATCATCATCAACACATCATCATCACACTCCACAAATACAGTATCAACACATCATCATCAACACACTCCACAAATACAGTATCAACACATCATCATCAACACATCATCATCACACTCCACAAATACAGTATCAACACATCATCATCAACACACTCCACAAATATAGTATCAACACATCATCATCACACTCCACAAATACAGTATCAACACATCATCATCAACACATCATCATCACACTCCACAAATACAGTATCAACACATCATCATCAACACACTCCACAAATACAGTATCAACACATTATCATCATCACATCATCACCACACTCCACAAATACAGTATCAACACATCATCATCATCATCACACTCCACAAATATAGTATCAACACATCATCATCACACTCCACAAATACAGTATCAACACATCATCATCACACTCCACAAATACAGTATCAACACATCATCATCACCCTCCACAAATACAGTATCAACACATCATCATCAACACATCATCATCACACTCCACAAATACAGTATCAACACATCATCATCAACACACTCCACAAATACAGTATCAACACATCATCATCACACTCCACAAATACAGTATCAACACATCATCAACACACTCCACAAATACAGTATCAACACATCATCATCACACTCCACAAATACAGTATCAACACATCATCATCAACACACTCCACAAATACAGTATCAAGACATCATCATCAACACACTCTACAAATATAGTATCAACACATCATCATCATCACACTCCACAAATACAGTATCAACACATCATCATCATCACACTCCACAAATACAGTATCAACACATCATCAACACAGGCCACAAATACAGTATCAATATATCATCATCATCATCACACTCTACAAATACAGTATCAACACATCATCATCAACACACTCCACAAATACAGTATCAACACATCATCATCAATACACTCCACAAATACAGTATCAACACATCATCAACACACTCCACAAATACAGTATCAACACATCATCATCACACTCCACAAATACAGTATCAACACATCATCAACACACTCCACAAATACAGTATCAACACATCATCATCAATACACTCCACAAATACAGTATCAACACATCATCAACACACTCCACAAATACAGTATCAACACATCATCATCATCATCACACTCCACAAATATAGTATCAACACATCATCATCACACTCCACAAATACAGTATCAACACATCATCATCACACTCCACAAATACAGTATCAACACATCATCATCAACACATCATCATCACACTCCACAAATACAGTATCAACACATCATCATCACACTCCACAAATATAGTATCAACACATCATCATCAACACACTCCACAAATACAGTATCAACACATCATCATCAATACACTCCACAAATATAGTATCAACACATCATCATCAACACACTCCACAAATACAGTATCAACACATCATCATCACACTCCACAAATACAGTATCAACACATCATCATCAACACATCATCATCATCACACTCCACAAATACAGTATTAACACATTATCAACACACTCCACAAATACAGTATCAACACATCATCAACACAGTCCACAAATATAGTATCAACACATCATCATCAACACACTCCACAAATACAGTATCAACACATCATCAACACACTCCACAAATATAGTATCAACACATCATTATCAACACAGTCCACAAATACAGTATCAACACATCATCATCACACTCCACAAATACAGTATCAACACATCATCATCAACACAATCCACAAATATAGTATCAACACATCATTATCAACACACTCCACAAATATAGTATCAACACATCATTATCAACACAGTCCACAAATACAGTATCAACACATCATCATCAACACAGTCCACAAATACAGTATCAACACATCATCATCAACACACTCCACAAATATAGTATCAACACATCATCATCAACACAGTCCACAAATACAGTATCAACACATCATCATCAACACAGTCCACAAATATAGTATCAACACATCATTATCAACACACTCCACAAATATAGTATCAACACATCATCATCAACACAGTCCACAAATACAGTATCAACACATCATCATCAACACAGTCCACAAATACAGTATCAACACATCATCATCAACACACTCCACAAATATAGTATCAACACATCATTATCAACACAGTCCACAAATACAGTATCAACACATCATCATCACACTCCACAAATACAGTATCAACACATCATCATCAACACACTCCACAAATATAGTATCAACACATCATCATCAACACAGTCCACAAATACAGTATCAACACATCATCATCAACACAGTCCACAAATACAGTATCAACACATCATCATCAACACACTCCACAAATATAGTATCAACACATCATTATCAACACAGTCCACAAATACAGTATCAACACATCATCATCACACTCCACAAATACAGTATCAACACATCATCATCAACACACTCCACAAATTCAATATCAACACATCATCAACACAGTCCACAAATACAGTATCAACACATCATCATCAACACAGTCCACAAATACAGTATCAACACATCATCATCAACACACTCCACAAATACAGTATCAACACATCATCATCAACACACTCCACAAATTCAATATCAACACATCATCAACACAGTCCACAAATACAGTATCAACACATCAACACACTCCACAAATACAGTATCAACACATCATCATCAAACTCCACAAATACAGTATCAACACATCATCATCAACACACTCCACAAATACAGTATCAACACATCATCAACACACTCCACAAATACAGTATCAACACATCATCAACACACTCCACAAATACAGTATCAACACATCATCAACACACTCCACAAATACAGTATCAACACATCATCAACACACTCCACAAATACAGTATCAACACATCATCATCAACACACTCCACAAATACAGTATCAACACATCATCAACACACTCCACAAATACAGTATCAACACATCATCATCAACACACTCCACAAATACAGTATCAACACATCATCAACACACTCCACAAATACAGTATCAACACATCATCAACACACTCCACAAATACAGTATCAACACATCATCAACACACTCCACAAATACAGTATCAACACATCATCATCAACACACTCCACAAATATAGTATCAACACATCATCAACACACTCCACAAATATAGTATCAACACATCATCATCAACACACTCCACAAATACAGTATCAACACATCATCAACACAGGCCACAAATACAGTATCAACACATCATCATCAACACACTCCACAAATACAGTATCAACACATCAACACACTCACAAATACAGTATAAACACATCATCATCAAACTCCACAAATACAGTATCAACACATCATCATCAAACTCCACAAATACAGTATCAACACATCATCATCAAACTCCACAAATACAGTATCAACACATCATCAACACAGTCCACAAATACAGTATCAACACATCATCATCAACACACTCCACAAATACAGTATCAACACATCATCAACACACTCACAAATACAGTATCAACACATCATCAACACACTCCACAAATATAGTATCAACACATCATCAACACACTCCACAAATATAGTATCAACACATCATTATCAACACACTCCACAAATACAGTATCAACACATCATCATCAACACACTCCACAAATACAGTATCAACACATCATCAACACACTCCACAAATATAGTATCAACACATCATCACACTCCACAAATACAGTATTAACACATCATCAACACAGTCCACAAATACAGTATCAACACATCATCACACTCCACAAATACAGTATCAACACATCATCATCAACACAGTCCACAAATACAGTATCAACACATCATCATCAACACAGTCCACAAATACAGTATCAACACATCAACACAGTCCACAAATACAGTATCAACACATCATCATCAACACACTCCACAAATATAGTATCAACACATCATCATCAACACACTCCACAAATACAGTATCAACACATCATCAACACAGGCCACAAATACAGTATCAACACATCATCATCAACACACTCCACAAATACAGTGTCAATATATCATCATCATACTCTACAAATACAGTATCAATATATCATCATCATCATCAACACAGTCCACAAATACAGTATCAACACATCATCAACACACTCCACAAATACAGTATCAATATATCATCATCATCAACACAGTCCACAAATACAGTATCAACACATCATCAACACAGGCCACAAATACAGTATCAACACATCATCAACACACTCCACAAATACAGTATCAATATATCATCATCATCAACACAGGCCACAAATACAGTATCAACACATCATCATCAACACATCATCATCAACACAGTCCACAAATACAGTATCAACACATCACCACACTCCACAAATACAGTATCAACACATCATCATCATCATCACACTCCACAAATATAGTATCAACACATCATCATCACACTCCACAAATACAGTATCAACACATCATCATCACACTCCACAAATACAGTATCAACACATCATCATCACCCTCCACAAATACAGTATCAACACATCATCATCAACACATCATCATCACACTCCACAAATACAGTATCAACACATCATCATCAACACACTCCACAAATACAGTATCAACACATCATCATCAATACACTCCACAAATACAGTATCAACACATCATCAACACACTCCACAAATACAGTATCAACACATCATCATCACACTCCACAAATACAGTATCAACACATCATCAACACACTCCACAAATACAGTATCAACACATCATCATCAACACACTCCACAAATACAGTATCAACACATCATCATCACACTCCACAAATACAGTATCAACACATCATCATCATCACACTCCACAAATACAGTATCAACACATCATCATCACCCTCCACAAATACAGTATCAACACATCATCATCAACACATCATCATCACACTCACAAATACAGTATCAACACATCATCATCAACACACTCCACAAATACAGTATCAACACATCATCATCAATACACTCCACAAATACAGTATCAACACATCATCAACACACTCCACAAATACAGTATCAACACATCATCATCACACTCCACAAATACAGTATCAACACATCATCAACACACTCCACAAATACAGTATCAACACATCATCATCAATACACTCCACAAATACAGTATCAACACATCATCAACACACTCCACAAATACAGTATCAACACATCATCATCATCATCACACTCCACAAATATAGTATCAACACATCATCATCACACTCCACAAATACAGTATCAACACATCATCATCACACTCCACAAATACAGTATCAACACATCATCATCAACACATCATCATCACACTCCACAAATACAGTATCAACACATCATCATCACACTCCACAAATATAGTATCAACACATCATCATCAACACACTCCACAAATACAGTATCAACACATCATCATCAATACACTCCACAAATATAGTATCAACACATCATCATCAACACACTCCACAAATACAGTATCAACACATCATCATCACACTCCACAAATACAGTATCAACACATCATCATCAACACATCATCATCATCACACTCCACAAATACAGTATTAACACATTATCAACACACTCACAAATACAGTATCAACACATCATCAACACAGTCCACAAATATAGTATCAACACATCATCATCAACACACTCCACAAATACAGTATCAACACATCATCAACACACTCCACAAATATAGTATCAACACATCATTATCAACACAGTCCACAAATACAGTATCAACACATCATCATCACACTCCACAAATACAGTATCAACACATCATCATCAACACAATCCACAAATATAGTATCAACACATCATTATCAACACACTCCACAAATATAGTATCAACACATCATTATCAACACAGTCCACAAATACAGTATCAACACATCATCATCAACACAGTCCACAAATACAGTATCAACACATCATCATCAACACACTCCACAAATATAGTATCAACACATCATCATCAACACAGTCCACAAATACAGTATCAACACATCATTATCAACACACTCCACAAATATAGTATCAACACATCATCATCAACACAGTCCACAAATACAGTATCAACACATCATCATCAACACAGTCCACAAATACAGTATCAACACATCATCATCAACACACTCCACAAATATAGTATCAACACATCATTATCAACACAGTCCACAAATACAGTATCAACACATCATCATCACACTCCACAAATACAGTATCAACACATCATCATCAACACACTCCACAAATATAGTATCAACACATCATCATCAACACAGTCCACAAATACAGTATCAACACATCATCATCAACACAGTCCACAAATACAGTATCAACACATCATCATCAACACACTCCACAAATATAGTATCAACACATCATTATCAACACAGTCCACAAATACAGTATCAACACATCATCATCACACTCCACAAATACAGTATCAACACATCATCATCAACACACTCCACAAATTCAATATCAACACATCATCAACACAGTCCACAAATACAGTATCAACACATCATCATCAACACAGTCCACAAATACAGTATCAACACATCATCATCAACACACTCCACAAATACAGTATCAACACATCATCATCAACACACTCCACAAATAATATCAACACATCATCAACACATCATACAGTATCAACACATCAACACACTCCACAAATACAGTATCAACATCATCATCATCAATCAACACATCATCATCAAACTCCACAAATACAGTATCAACACATCATCAACACACTCACAAATCAGTATCAACACATCATCAACACACTCCACAAATACAGTATCAACACATCATCAACACACTCACAAATACAGTATCAACATCATCAACACAGTCCACAAATACAGTATCAACACATCATCATCAACACACTCCACAAATACAGTATCAACACATCATCAACACAGTCCACAAATACAGTATCAACACATCATCATCAACACACTCCACAAATACAGTATCAACACATCATCAACACACTCCACAAATACAGTATCAACACATCATCAACACACTCCACAAATACAGTATCAACACATCATCAACACACTCCACAAATACAGTATCAACACATCATCATCAACAAAAATACAGTATCAACACATCATCATCACACACTCCACAAATACAGTATCAACACATCATCATCAACACACTCCACAAATGCAGTATCAACACATCATCAACACAGTCCACAAATACAGTATCAACACATCATCATCAACACAGTCCACAAATACAGTATCAACACATCAACACACTCCACAAATACAGTATAAACACATCATCATCAAACTCCACAAATACAGTATCAACACATCATCATCAAACTCCACAAATACAGTATCAACACATCATCATCAAACTCCACAAATACAGTATCAACACATCATCAACACAGTCCACAAATACAGTATCAACACATCATCATCAACACACTCCACAAATACAGTATCAACACATCATCATACAGTATCAACACATCATCAACACACTCCAAAATATAGTATCAACACATCATCAACACACTCCACAAATATAGTATCAACACATCATTATCAACACACTCCACAAATACAGTATCAACACATCATCATCAACACACTCCACAAATACAGTATCAACACATCATCAACACACTCAAAATATAGTATCAACACATCATCACACTCCACAAATACAGTATTAACAATCATCATCCACAAATACAGTATCAACACATCATCACACTCCACAAATACAGTATCAACACATCATCAACACAGTCCACAAATACAGTATCAACACATCATCATCAACACAGTCCACAAATACAGTATCAACACATCAACACAGTCCATACAGTATCAACACATCATCATCATCAAACTACACAAATACAGTATCAACACATCATCATCAAACTCCACAAATACAGTATCAACACATCATCAACACAGTCCACAAATACAGTATCAACACATCATCATCAACACACTCCACAAATACAGTATCAACACATCATCAACACACTCCACAAATGCAGTATCAACACATCATCATCAACACACTCACAAATACAGTATCAACACATCATCAACACACTCCACAAATACAGTATCAACACATCATCATCAACACACTCCACAAATACAGTATCAACACATCATCATCACACTCCACAAATACAGTATCAACACATCATCAACACAGTCCACAAATACAGTATCAACACATCATCATCAACACAGTCCACAAATACAGTATCAACACATCATCATCAACACATCATCATCAACACAGTCCACAAATACAGTATCAACACATCAACACACTCCACAAATACAGTATCAAACACATCATCATCAAACTCCACAAATACTGTATCAACACATCATCATCAAACTCCACAAATACAGTATCAACACATCATCAACACACTCCACAAATACAGTATCAACACATCATCAACACACTCCACAAATACAGTATCAACACATCATCAACACACTCCATATAGTATCAACATCACACACTCCACAAATACAGTATCAACACATCATCATCAACACACTCCACAAATACAGTATCAACACATCATCAACACACTCCACAAATATAGTATCAACACATCATCACACTCCACAAATACAGTACACATCATCAACACAGTCCACAAATACAGTATCAACACATCATCAACACACAAATACAGTATTAACACATCAAATACAGTATCAACACATCATCACACTCCACAAATACAGTATTAACAATCATCACACTCCACAAATACAGTATCAACACATCATCACACTCCACAAATACAGTATTAACACATCATCATCAACACAACAAATACAGTATCAACACATCATCATCAACACACTCCACAAATACAGTATCAACACATCAACACAGTCCACAAATACAGTATCAACACATCATCATCATCAAACTCCACAAATACAGTATCAACACATCATCATCAAACTCCACAAATACAGTATCAACACATCAACACACTCCACAAATATAGTATCAACACATCATCATCAACACACTCCACAAATACAGTATCAACACATCATCATCAACACACTCCACAAATACAGTATCAACACATCATCATCAATCCACAAATATAGTATCAATATATCATCACAAAAATACAGTATCAACACATCATCATCATCACACACTCCACAAATACAGTGTCAATATATCATCATCATCACACTCCACAAATACAGTATCAACACATCATCAACACAGTCCACAAATACAGTATCAACACATCATCATCAACACACTCCACAAATACAGTATCAACACATCATCAACACACTCCACAAATATAGTATCAACACATCATCACACTCCACAAATACAGTATTAACACATCATCAACACAGTCCACAAATACAGTATCAACACATCATCACACTCACAAATACAGTATTAACACATCATCACAAAAATACAGTATCAACACATCATCATCACAAATACAGTATTAACACATCATCACAACAAATACAGTATCAACACATCATCACACATCCACAAATACAGTATTAACACATCATCATCAACACAGTCCACAAATACAGTATCAACACATCATCATCAACACACTCCACAAATACAGTATCAACACATCATCATCAGTATCAACACATCATCATCAAAACTACAGTATCAACACATCATCATCAAACTCCACAAATACAGTATCAACACATCATCAACACACTCCACAAATATAGTATCAACACATCATCATCAACACACTCCACAAATATAGTATCAACACATCATCATCAACACACTCCACAAATATAGTATCAACACATCATCATCAACACACTCCACAAATATAGTATCAATATATCATCACACTCCACAAATACAGTATCAACACATCATCATCATCAACACACTCCGCAAATACAGTGTCAATATATCAAATACAGTATCAACACATCATCATCAACACAGTCCACAAATACAGTATCAACACATCATCATCAACACACTCCACAAATACAGTATCAACACATCATCAACACACTCCACAAATACAGTATCAACACATCATCAACAAATATAGTATCAACACATCATTATCAACACACTCCACAAATACAGTATCAACACATCATCATCAACACACTCCACAAATACAGTATTAACACATCATCATCAACACAGTTCACAAATACAGTATCAACACATCATCACACTCCACAAATATAGTATCAACACATCATCATCAACACACTCCACAAATACAGTATCAACACATCATCAACACACTCCACAAATGCAGTATCAACACATCATCATCAACACACTCCACAAATACAGTATCAACACATCATCAACACACTCCACAAATACAGTATCAACACATCATCATCAACACACTCCACAAATACAGTATCAACACATCATCATCACACTCCACAAATACAGTATCAACACATCATCAACACAGTCCACAAATACAGTATCAACACATCATCATCAACACAGTCCACAAATACAGTATCAACACATCATCATCAACACATCATCATCAACACAGTCCACAAATACAGTATCAACACATCAACACACTCCACAAATACAGTATAAACACATCATCATCAAACTACAAATACTGTATCAACACATCATCATCAAACTCCACAAATACAGTATCAACACATCATCAACACACTCCACAAATACAGTATCAACACATCATCAACACACTCCACAAATACAGTATCAACACATCATCAACACACTCCACAAATATAGTATCAACACATCATTATCAACACACTCCACAAATACAGTATCAACACATCATCATCAACACACTCCACAAATACAGTATCAACACATCATCAACACACTCCACAAATATAGTATCAACACATCATCACACTCCACAAATACAGTATTAACACATCATCAACACAGTCCACAAATACAGTATCAACACATCATCACACTCCACAAATACAGTATTAACACATCATCACACTCCACAAATACAGTATCAACACATCATCACACTCCACAAATACAGTATTAACACATCATCACACTCCACAAATACAGTATCAACACATCATCACACTCCACAAATACAGTATTAACACATCATCATCAACACAGTCCACAAATACAGTATCAACACATCATCATCAACACACTCCACAAATACAGTATCAACACATCAACACAGTCCACAAATACAGTATCAACACATCATCATCATCAAACTACACAAATACAGTATCAACACATCATCATCAAACTCCACAAATACAGTATCAACACATCATCAACACACTCCACAAATATAGTATCAACACATCATCATCAACACACTCCACAAATATAGTATCAACACATCATCATCAACACACTCCACAAATATAGTATCAACACATCATCATCAACACACTCCACAAATATAGTATCAATATATCATCACACTCCACAAATACAGTATCAACACATCATCATCATCAACACACTCCGCAAATACAGTGTCAATATATCATCATCATCACACTCCACAAATACAGTATCAACACATCATCAACACAGTCCACAAATACAGTATCAACACATCATCATCAACACACTCCACAAATACAGTATCAACACATCATCAACACACTCCACAAATATAGTATCAACACATCATCACACTCCACAAATACAGTATTAACACATCATCAACACAGTCCACAAATACAGTATCAACACATCATCACACTCCACAAATACAGTATTAACACATCATCACACTCCACAAATACAGTATCAACACATCATCACACTCCACAAATACAGTATTAACACATCATCACACTCCACAAATACAGTATCAACACATCATCACACTCCACAAATACAGTATTAACACATCATCATCAACACAGTCCACAAATACAGTATCAACACATCATCATCAACACACTCCACAAATACAGTATCAACACATCAACACAGTCCACAAATACAGTATCAACACATCATCATCATCAAACTACACAAATACAGTATCAACACATCATCATCAAACTCCACAAATACAGTATCAACACATCATCAACACACTCCACAAATATAGTATCAACACATCATCATCAACACACTCCACAAATATAGTATCAACACATCATCATCAACACACTCCACAAATATAGTATCAACACATCATCATCAACACACTCCACAAATATAGTATCAATATATCATCACACTCCACAAATACAGTATCAACACATCATCATCATCAACACACTCCGCAAATACAGTGTCAATATATCATCATCATCACACTCCACAAATACAGTATCAACACATCATCAACACAGTCCACAAATACAGTATCAACACATCATCATCAACACACTCCACAAATACAGTATCAACACATCATCAACACACTCCACAAATACAGTATCAACACATCATCAACACACTCCACAAATATAGTATCAACACATCATTATCAACACACTCCACAAATACAGTATCAACACATCATCATCAACACACTCCACAAATACAGTATTAACACATCATCATCATCAACACAGTTCACAAATACAGTATCAACACATCATCACACTCCACAAATATAGTATCAACACATCATCATCAACACACTCCACAAATATAGTATCAACACATCATCATCAACACACTCCACAAATACAGTATCAACACATCATCATCAACACACTCCACAAATATAGTATCAACACATCATCATCATCACACTCCACAAATACAGTATCAACACATCATCAACACAGGCCACAAATACAGTATCAATATATCATCATCATCATCACACTCTACAAATACAGTATCAACACATCATCAACACACTCCACAAATACAGTATCAATATATCATCATCAACACACTCCACAAATACAGTATCAACACATCATCATCATCAACACACTCCACAAATACAGTATCAACACATCATCAACACACTCCACAAATACAGTATCAACACATCATCATCAACACACTCCACAAATATAGTATCAATATATCATCAACACACTCCACAAATATAGTATCAACACATCATCACACTCCACAAATACAGGATCAACACATCATCATCATCAACACACTCCACAAATACAGTATCAACACATCATCATCATCATCACACTCCACAAATGCAGTATCAACACATCATCATCATCATCACACTCCACAAATGCAGTATCAACACATCATCATCACACTCCACAAATACAGTATCAACACATCATCAACACACTCCACAAATGCAGTATCAACACATCATCATCAACACACTCCACAAATACAGTATCAACACATCATCAACACACTCCACAAATACAGTATCAACACATCATCATCAACACACTCCACAAATACAGTATCAACACATCATCATCACACTCCACAAATACAGTATCAACACATCATCAACACAGTCCACAAATACAGTATCAACACATCATCATCAACACAGTCCACAAATACAGTATCAACACATCATCATCAACACATCATCATCAACACAGTCCACAAATACAGTATCAACACATCAACACACTCCACAAATACAGTATAAACACATCATCATCAAACTCCACAAATACTGTATCAACACATCATCATCAAACTCCACAAATACAGTATCAACACATCATCAACACACTCCACAAATACAGTATCAACACATCATCAACACACTCCACAAATACAGTATCAACACATCATCAACACACTCCACAAATATAGTATCAACACATCATTATCAACACACTCCACAAATACAGTATCAACACATCATCATCAACACACTCCACAAATACAGTATCAACACATCATCAACACACTCCACAAATATAGTATCAACACATCATCACACTCCACAAATACAGTATTAACACATCATCAACACAGTCCACAAATACAGTATCAACACATCATCACACTCCACAAATACAGTATTAACACATCATCACACTCCACAAATACAGTATCAACACATCACACTCCACAAATACAGTATTAACACATCATCACACTCCACAAATACAGTATCAACACATCATCACACTCCACAAATACAGTATTAACACATCATCATCAACACAGTCCACAAATACAGTATCAACACATCATCATCAACACACTCCACAAATACAGTATCAACACATCAACACAGTCCACAAATACAGTATCAACACATCATCATCATCAAACTACACAAATACAGTATCAACACATCATCATCAAACTCCACAAATACAGTATCAACACATCATCATCAACACACTCCACAAATATAGTATCAACACATCATCATCAACACACTCCACAAATATAGTATCAACACATCATCATCAACACACTCCACAAATATAGTATCAATATATCATCACACTCCACAAATACAGTATCAACACATCATCATCATCAACACACTCCGCAAATACAGTGTCAATATATCATCATCATCACACTCCACAAATACAGTATCAACACATCATCAACACAGTCCACAAATACAGTATCAACACATCATCATCAACACACTCCACAAATACAGTATCAACACATCATCAACACACTCCACAAATACAGTATCAACACATCATCAACACACTCCACAAATATAGTATCAACACATAATTATCAACACACTCCACAAATACAGTATCAACACATCATCATCAACACACTCCACAAATACAGTATTAACACATCATCATCATCAACACAGTTCACAAATACAGTATCAACACATCATCACACTCCACAAATATAGTATCAACACATCATCATCAACACACTCCACAAATATAGTATCAATATATCATCAACACACTCCACAAATACAGTATCAACACATCATCATCATCAACACACTCCACAAATACAGTGTCAATATATCATCATCATCACACTCCACAAATACAGTATCAACACATCATCAACACAGGCCACAAATACAGTATCAATATATCATCATCATCATCACACTCTACAAATACAGTATCAACACATCATCAACACACTCCACAAATACAGTATCAATATATCATCATCAACACACTCCACAAATACAGTATCAACACATCATCATCATCAACACACTCCACAAATACAGTATCAACACATAATCATCATCAACACACTCCACAAATACAGTATCAACACATCATCATCAACACACTCCACAAATATAGTATCAATATATCATCAACACACTCCACAAATATAGTATCAACACATCATCACACTCCACAAATATAGTATCAACACATCATCATCACACTCCACAAATACAGTATCAACACATCATCATCAACACAGTCCACAAATACAGTATCAATACATCAACACATCATCAACACACTCCACAAATATAGTATCAACACATCAACACACTCCACAAATACAGTATCAACACATCATCAACACAGTCCACAAATACAGTATCAACACATCATCATCATCATCACACTCCACAAATACAGTATCAACACATCATCATCAACACAGTCCACAAATACAGTATCAACACATCATCATCATCATCACACTCCACAAATGCAGTATCAACACATCATCATCAACACACTCCACAAATACAGTATCAACACATCATCATCATCATCACACTCCACAAATGCAGTATCAACACATCATCATCACACTCCACAAATACAGTATCAACAGATCATCATCATCATCACACTCCACAAATACAGTATCAACACATCATCATCATCATCACACTCCACAAATACAGTATCAACACATCATCATCATCATCATCACACTCCACAAATACAGTATCAATACATCAACACATCATCAACACACTCCACAAATACAGTATCAACACATCATCAACACAGTCCACAAATACAGTATCAACACATCATCAACACACTCCACAAATACAGTATCAACACATCATCAACACAGTCCACAAATACAGTATCAACACATCAACACACTCCACAAATACAGTATCAACACATCATCATCATCAACACACTCCAAAAATACAGTATCAACACATCATCATCAACACAGTCCACAAATACAGTATCAACACATCATCACACTCCACAAATACAGTATCAACACATCATCATCATCAACACACTCCACAAATACAGTATCAACACATCATCATCATCAACACACTCCACAAATACAGTATCAACACATCATCATCAACACACTCCACAAATACAGTATCAACACATCATCATCAACACACTCCACAAATACAGTATCAACACATCATCATCAACACAGTCCACAAATACAGTATCAACACATCAACACACTCCACAAATACAGTATCAACACATCATCATCAACACAGTCCACAAATACAGTATCAACACATCAACACACTCCACAAATACAGTATCAACACATCATCATCATCAACACACTCCACAAATACAGTATCAACACATCATCATCAACACATCCACAAATACAGTATCAACACATCATCATCAAACTCCACAAATACAGTATCAACACATCATCATCATCAACACACTCCACAAATACAGTATCAACACATCAACACACTCCACAAATACAGTATCAACACATCATCATCATCAACACACTCCACAAATACAGTATCAACACATCATCATCATCAACACACTCCACAAATACAGTATCAACACATCATCATCAACACACTCCACAAATACAGTATCAACACATCATCATCAACACACTCCACAAATACAGTATCAACACATCATCATCAACACACTCCACAAATACAGTATCAACACATCATCATCAACACACTCCACAAATACAGTATCAACACATCATCATCACACTCCACAAATACAGTATCAACACATCATCACACATCCACAAATATAGTATCAACACATCATCATCATCAACACACTCCACAAATACAGTATCAACACATCATCATCAACACATCCACAAATACAGTATCAACACATCATCATCAAACTCCACAAATACAGTATCAACACATCATCATCATCAACACACTCCACAAATACAGTATCAACACATCATCATCAACACACTCCACAAATACAGTATTAACACATCATCAACACACTCCACAAATACAGTATCAACACATCATCAACACACTCCACAAATACAGTATTAACACATCATCATCAACATACAATATAAACTAATATAAGCAAATGTCTATATATAGACACACACACACACCACCAAGCTGTTTCTCTATGTAGATGCTATGTGTGTGTGTGTGTGTGTGTGTGTGTGTGTGTGTGTGTGTGTGTGTGTGTGTGTGTGTGCGTGCTAGTGATCTTTCTTTCTCAAACTATATTTATGACCTGGGGGAGGGGTGAGGGAGTGTGAGTGTTCTCAGGATGTATATCCATCACTTTAAGTCTAAATTATTCATACTGAAAATGGAGGTCATTTATCCCCAATGATTAAAGTTAAACTGAGAGAGATTAAAAGGAAAACGAGGGAAGGAGGGAGAGAGGGAAGGAAGGATAGAGGGAGAGAGGATGTGTCTGTGTTGAGTCAAAATCAGGGATTAAGACGTTTTAAAGGGAAATTAAAATGAGAAGCAGTATGGTTCTGGGTAGTTAGAAGTTTAGGTCTATTTTAAGTGTTGTGCGTGCACGTCAGTGGTGGTCGGTGACGTTAAAGATGAGGGACGCCTTATTTCTACTACATGATACTCTAATTTTCCCTATACCCATCATGAGGTTGCTACAACCTAGCCTACCCATGAAAGTTTACAATGTAGGTGCACACAGGTCGAGAGATAGATTTGAGTAATCAATGTGACAGAGTGACACATTCAATACCGCCTTGCACACTCTTGCCTGCATCTAGCTGATAGGGTGTAATCATTAGTCGAATGGTTGCAAACGAGAGTTTCTATTGGACAAATTCAGGTATGTTCATCCCCATTTCGTTCCATTTGCTTCCGTTTAGAAATGTTTTTCAACAGAATCGTCGGAATGAATACACCCCTGATCACCCGCAAACACAGATAACTTGCATAGCAGCCACATGCAAACAGCATGATCACTTTGCTCATTGTATAATTCCTTCTCGCATTTACTCGCGCTTCTCCTCTCCCCTTTTCCCATTGCTTGTGGACTCCACAACACCACAGCTGTCTGTGACCAGGCGAAAACCCCTTTCCGAGCCAAACCTTTATACCATAACCACTAACCACTGCACAGCCTACATCTTTGTCACCATATTAGCTAATGTCAGAGTAGTCAACATAGCTACTAGAACTAACGCATTAGTAAACCCGCTACAATCATGCAGTACAGTGTACAGCTAGCAGTTTAGCAGTTACACCCGTAGGCCCTGGTGGCAATACATTTATAAAACCAAAAGCTTACCTTGACTTGGAAGGGTTCCAGTGTTGGATAGCCATAGCCAGCTAGCTAACATAGCATCTCTCTGTTTGAGCCAGGTTTTTGAGTAGGCTAAACTAGCGAGCTTCATTCTCTAACTAAGTAAGTGAAAGCTAAAAAAAAAATGCTATGAAATATAGCTAGCACTGTCGCTCTCTTGCTTCTCCTTCATTCTGGAAGAGATTAATTTATTAAAAACTGTTCAACTATTGTCTTTCTCTGAGTCAACTATTCACCACATTTCATGCACTGCAGTGCTAGCTAGCTGTAGCTTATGCTTTTGGAACTAAATTCACTCTCTGATGCTTTGATTTGGTGGACAACATGTCAGTTCATGTTGCAAGAGCTCTGATACGTTGGAGGACATCCTCTGGAAATGGTCATAATTACTATGTAAGTCTATGGAAGGTGGTGAGAAGTCAGTGTACCCGTAGGAGAATGTAAACTAGCTGTCCTCCGGCTACACCATGGTGCTACCCTACAGGGTGCTGTTGAGGCTACTGTAGACCTTCATTACAAAACTGTGTGTTTCAATTATATGGCCACATGAATATATTTAGTGTAGTTTTTGTGGATTTTGCAGGTGTGTGTTACCTTAATAATCTGTAGGTCAGTGAGTTGTCTGACAGAGAAGTCAGGTAGGTAGACTCCTCCCCCTCCTATACTCAGCTGACCCACACTGCCTCCTGATAGGAAAGAGTCTGACTGGTTCAACCCACTGCTACCAGAACCAAACCTGTTGACTGGAGATGAGTTTGATTAGATTCTGTCCATTTTTTTTCTCTTACTCACTCTCTTCTTGCTCTTCCTGTCTCTCTCTTGCTCTCTATTAGACCAGAACCAGCACATGAATGTTCACACACACACACACACACACACACACACACACACACACACACACACACACACACACACACACACACACACACACACACACACACACACACACACCACACACTAGGCTGGGCCTTTTGTGTCTGCTTATCAGTGTAAACTGGGTGTTATATAACCCAGGCCAGGACATGTCTTTCTATAGAACCATTTCCTTAAACAGCTTTAATCACTGTAGTTACATAGTTTCCACTGCAGCCATCTTACCCCACGGATTCCAGGGAAATCGACAGTGGATTTCACGCACACACATAACATAGAAACGCTATGCTACTGTAGCATTTAGAACAGGGGAAGCTGGGGTAAGAATGTCCTATTCAATAAATCCTCTTCATCAACGTCATCACCATCACCATTATCATCAACAACATTATAATCACTAACACCAGCTGATAAAATCCCATTGTGTGTTGTTGGGGCCAGGAGTGTATTTACCTATGGACAATGGTGGTATGAGGGCTGGCATTCCATAATAGGAGAAAGCTCCGTTCTCAAAACGAAGAGCCCCCTTACCAATCTCCACCTCAACTTTACCCTGCAATAACGAAACACACAGACAGACTATTAAACAGCAAAGTTGTCATAGATTTCCAAACTTTGGGAAAATACTGGTTGTTTTGCAACCCTAGGTGTATCTGTAGAACCAAGACAGTGTAGTATCAGTGTGTATGGTGTGTACCTGTAAAATCAGGACAAAGTAGTCGACAGGTTTGTTCCTCATATACAGGAAGTGCTGTGGTGCTCCTTTGTTCTTCCTGTCAAACTTAAGTTCCTGAACGACACTGGGGTGTTTGATCAGACAAAGGAGAATCTTCTCTGAGAGATGACATGGCTTGAAGGGCTCCACTTCTTCACACACACACACACACACACACACACACACACACACACACACACACACACACACACACACACACACACACACACACACACACACACACACACACACACACACACACACACACACACACACACACACACACACAGAGAGAGACGGAGAGAGGCAGACAGAGAGAGAGACAGACAGAGACAGAAATAGAGAGAAAAATAAAAAAGAGTGAGAGTGAGAGAGTAGAAAAAGTGTAAACTCACACACATCCATCCACCCATACACACACACACACACACACATCCATCCACCCACACACACACACACACACATCCATCCACCCAAACACACACACACACACACACATCCATCAACCCACCCATACACACACACACACACACACATCCATACACACACACACACATCCACCCATACACAGAGGTCCTACCTGTGGCCAGGAAACGGTGTGTAGTTAGCAGCAGTTGAGGAGATATCTTCACCTTCATCTCATTCTCTGACATTTTAAAGATAGAGAAGTCGTGTTGCTTCCTCTCATGGTGAGACACACGCCTCTTAGTCCTTTTATCAGCTAGGGAACAATCAATGAATCAATTAACCAATCAATCCATCCATCACCAAAACGTTTGTTTGTCTCTCTCTTTGTCAGACACACACACACACACACACACACACACACACACACACACACACACACACACACACACACACACACACACACACACACACACACACACACACACACACACACACACACTGCAGAGAGAGCATTAAGCCCCGATTAAGCCAGTAGTAATTATTTATGGGATAAGTTAATTGCTTCTGATTAATTATGCATCAGATCACGTTATGGGAGCAGCAGGGGGGTTTAAGGGGCGATCAATAGCTTAGAGGGTGATAGGAAGAGAGAGAGCGAGAGAGAGCGAAAGATGCACTATATATGCAAAAGTATATGGACACTCCTTCAAATGAGTGAATCAGGCTATTTCAGCCACATCAGTTGCTGACAGGTGTATAAAATCTAACACACAACCATGAAATCTCCATAGACAACAAACATTGGCAGTAGAATGGCCTTAATGAAGAGCTCAGTGACTTTCAACGTGCCACCGTCACAGGATGCCACCTTTCCAACAAGTCAGTTCATCAACTTTCTACCCTGCTAGAGCTGCCCAGGTCAACTGTAACTGCTGTTATTGGGAAGTGGAAACGTCTAGGAGCAACAACGGCTCAGCCCCGAAGTGGTAGGCCACACAAGCTCACAGAACGGAAGCGCTGAGTGCTGCAACGCGTAGCATGTAAAAATGGTCTGTCCTCGGTTGCAAAACTCACTACCTAGTTCCAAACTGCCTCTGGAAGCACCGTCAGCACAAGACCTGTTCGTCGGGAGCTTCATGAAATGGGTTTCCATGGCCGAGCAGCAGCACACAAGCCTAAGATCACCATGCACAATGCCAAGTGTCGGGTGGAGTGAAGTAAAGATCGCCGCCATTGGACTCTGGAGCACTGGAAACGCGTTATCTGGAGTGATGAATCACGCTTCACCATCTGGCAGTCCGACGGGCGAATCTGGTTTTGGCAGATGCCAGGAGAACGCTACCTGCCCGAATGCATAGTGCCCACTGTAATGTTTGGTGGAGGAGGATTAATGGTCTGGGGCTGTTTTTCATGGTCCGGGCCCCTTAGTTCCAGTGAAGGGAAATCTTACGTTACAGCATATTCTAGACGATTCTGTGCGTCTAACTTTGTGGCAACAGTTTGCAGAACAGTTTGGGGAAGGCCGTTTCCTGTTTCAGCCGACTGCGAGCCAGGCCTAGTGGGAAGTGGAAAGCCTTCCCAGAAGAGTAAGAGGCTGTTATAACAGCAAAGGGGGGACCAACTCCATATTAATGCCCATGATTTTGGAATGAGATGTTGGACGAGCAGGTGTCCACATACTTTTGGTAATGTAGTGTATCTATAAAGAGAGAAGGAGAGTTGTTATACATACTGTAGAGGTCTGTCTCGTCCACAATCTCAGACTTGATGATTTCTTCGATAACATCCTCCAAAGTAACAATTCCCAGGACCTCATAAAAGGGGTCCCCCTCACTGTTCACCCTGTGGACTATAGCCAGGTGGGATTTACCTGGGAGAGAGAGAGAGAAAAATAGGGAGGGGAAGGGAGGGAGGGAGGGGGGAGGAGTGAGAGGTTATAGAAATCAGCATTTACTTTCCGTGATTATGCTGTTATCAAAGCAGATTAAAAATCAACACCATCCAGGAGATTCTTACTGAAAGTAGCCATCTGTCTGTCTGTCTGTCTGTCTGTCTGTCTGTCTGTCTGTCTGTCTGTCTGTCTGTCTGTCTGTCTGTCTGTCTGAATATTTTAAGAACTGTCCACTATGAAAGGCAGTGACTTTGCCAGCATTTTAGCTAAGAATTGATCAATTACACTGCTAAAACAACATCGGAGACACTGTGGTTTCTTTCCATGGCTTGTGAAAAATATCATAATTTTTACAGTTTCATTTCAGTAATTTAGCAGATGCTCTTATCCAGAGTGACTTACAGGAGCAATTAGGTTTAGGTGCCTTGCTCAAGGGCACATCAAAAGATTTTTCACCTAGTCGGCTTGGGGATTCAAACCAGCAGCCTTTCGGTTACTGGCCAAACGCTTAACAGCTAGGCTACCTGCTTACATTTCATGTAAGACTCCTCATCTCCCAACTCCTTCCTAACCCCCTTTCTTTCCTGAATCAGCCTCCATCACAGGGGGGGGAGGGGGAGGGGGAGAGGGGGAGAGGGGGAGAAGGGGAGGAGAGGGGGAGAGGGGAAGAAGGGGAGGAGAGGGGGAGAGGAGGAGAAGGGGAGGAGAGGAGAGGAGAGGAGGAGAGGGGGAGAGGAGGAGAGGGGAGAAGGGGAGGAGAGGAGAGGGGATAAGGGGAGGGGGAGAAGGGGAGGAGAGGAGAGGTGGGAGGAGGAGAGGGGAGAGGGGGAGGGCAGAGGAGAGGAGAGGAGGAGATGGGGAGAGGGGAGAGGGGGAGAGGAGGAGAGGGGGAGAAGGGGAGGACAGGAGAGGAGGAGAGGAGAGGGGGATAAGGGGGAGGGGGAGAAGGGGAGGAGAGGAGAGGTGGGAGGAGGAGAGGGGAGGGGGGAGAGGAGGAGAGGGGGAGAAGGGGATGAGAGGAGGAGAGGAGGAGAGGGGGAGAAGGGGAGGACAGGAGAGGAGGAGAGGAGAGCGTGCAACGTGTTGGTTATCAAATGTTTCTCTGCGTGTGCTCACTGCTCATTGTCTGTCTGCATTGGATTTGGAATTATGTTTAATAACCTGCCCAGGGACTGTGGTTGAAAATGAGCTATATGACTAAAACTGGCACTTTTAATAAAACATTGATTAATGTGCACTGTCCCTGTAAAAATATAAATAATCTGAAACTCAAACGTAATATATAATGAGTGTACAAAAAAATGTGGAACAAATGCTCTTTCCATGACATAGAATGACCAGGTGGACCCAGGTGAAAGCTATGATCCCTTATTGATGTCACTTGTTAAATCCACTTCAATCAGTGTAGATGAAGGAGAGGAGATGGGTTAAAGAACGATGTTTAAGCCTTGAGACAGTTGAGACATGGATTCTGTAAGTACAGTGTGCCATTCAGAGGGTGAATGGGGAAGACGAGAAACTGGGAATGGTAGTAGGTGCCAGGCGCACCGGTTTGAGTAAAGAACTGCAACAGTGCTGGGTTTTTCACACTCAACAGTTTCCTGTTTGCACCAAGAATGGTCTACCACCCAAAGGACTTCCAGCCAACTTGACTCAACTTTGTGAAGCATTGGAGTCAACATGGGCCAGCATCCCTGGTCTCCTCAGATGCTCTTACAGACAATAGAACATATCTGCCAGTGAACTGATCCTCTGGCATCCACAGCAAGGGAACCAGCAGCAGGGGCAACCCAGTAATCATGTGTGTGGACCAGCTTAAATGTGACACCGGCCTGGAGGAAGAGGAGACTGCGTCTGCAATGGTGAGACAGGCAGCTCTGGAAGTTCCATTTCTACTGCCGTCGACCACAGACAACCAGATGATGATGAATGTGATAAACATACATTTCATTGAAACTGTGACTGTTACTTTGAGTCACTCCACAAAAAGAATGTTGATTGAATAAGGCCCTCTTATCCAACTCATTTCCATAATTAAACCGTTCAGATGACCATCTCTGAGCCCTCACGGACAAGCTAACCGTGTCAATCTGAATAGCATATGAAAGAAGCCCTAGTCCTTTTAAATAAGCTCTCGTCCTAGTGGACACTGCTGTCTCCGTCCCAAATCTTCCAGTGTGATTCCTGCTAACTGTCAGAGCACATGAAATCTACTTATGTTTACCATGAAACACACAGGAGAGAAACCATGCCTGTTCATGTCATCCACTCAACAATCTACATTACTTTTATATTGCTGCTAAGAATGTACTGAGTATAAACACAAACCCTTCACACACACACACGCACGCATGCACGCAAGCACACACACACACACACACACACACACACACACACACACACACACACACACACACACACACACACACACACACACACACACACACACACACACACACACACACACACACACACACACACACACACACACACACACACCTGCGCATTCCCCTGGCTGACGGCTGAACACGATGATTCATACTCTGGTTGTCATGGTAATTAGAAGAGATTATTCCAGCCTCCAGCTTCCTTCAACATTCTTACATGGATGGAGACACTAAGGACCGTTTACAGTCACTTTGTGACGTCTCTTCTGCTAGCCTAGCAGTTAGAACACTAGGGCAAGTAACTAAAAGGTCGCTGGTTTGAATACCCGAGCCGACAAGGTGAAAAATCTGTCAATGTGCCCTTCAGCAAGGCACTTAACCCTAATTTGCTCCAGGGGCGACGTTCTTCCATGGCTGACCCTGTAAAACAACATGCACTGCACCTATATTATTATACATTTTTATAGCTTCAAGGAAGTTGTTTAATGGATTATGAATATGGATAATAACTTTCTGTGACATACAGAAGCCTATACCACTCACCTCCACTTGGACCTGCTGAGCCTGTGTCATCTTATATGACTGACTGTCCAGAGCGTAACTGGATTCATATACACCCTGGATTCTCTGCTTTTCAGGATGAGGGAAGTGGTGTAATGGAACGGGTAAAGGCTAACTTGAACACTGCACTTATCTATAGATTACTTCTGTCAAACCTGCTGAACAATATCATTGTTTTTTCTCATAGACCATGTGATACAGCGTGGAGGTGACTGAATGGCAGTAATCATGTGATTTATAAACGGTGAGCTCATTAGTCTGTGTGCTCTGATTGGTAACATGTATGTATTTTCTTACCAAATGGTGGGGCATTTCATACATATTTATCTGATTTTGCATTACATTTTTTCTCTTTACAACAGTGTATACTGAGCTCAGGTGTGAGTGGGATCTACCTGGCCCAGGGGCGGACTGGGACCAGAAAAAATGTTTTCCTTGAGGCCCCCACATCGGCCCATTTTTTGTTTTACCCCCATTATTATCCAGATAATTATAATTTTGCACAAAAAAAACAATTGACAGGCCCACTGGCCCAAAAATGGACCAGCCTGAAATGCCAGATGGCCCATCCGCCCCTAGCCCGACTTGAAATGCCAGATGGCCAGTCCGCCCCTAGCCCGACTTGAAATGCCAGATGACCAGTCCGCCCCTAGGCCGACTTGAAATGCCAGATGGCCAGTCCGCCCCTAGCCCGACTTGATATGCCAGATGGCCAGTCCGCCCCAAGCCAGGTCTGAAATGACAGATGGCCCATCCGCCCCTAGCCCGGTCTGAAATTCCAGATGGCCCGTCTGCCCCTAGCCCGGTCTGAAATGCCAGATGGTCCCTCTGCCCCTAGCCGGTCTGAAATGCCAGATGGCCCGTCTGCCCCTAGCCCGGTCTGAAATGCCAGATGGCCCGTCCGCCCCTAGCCCGGTCTGAAATGCCAGATGGCCCGTCCGCCCCTAGCCCGGTCTGAAATGCCAGATGGCCCGTCTGCCCCTAGCCGGTCTGAAATGTCAGATGGCCCATCCGCCCCTAGCCGGTCTGAAATGCCAGATGGCCCGTCTGCCCCTAGCCCGGTCTGAAATGCCAGATGGCCCGTCCACCCCTAGCCCGGTCTGAAATGCCGGATGGCCCATCCGCCCCTAGCCCGGTCTGAAATGCCAGATGGCCCGTCCGCCCCTAGCCTGGTCTGAAATGCCGGATGGCCCATCCGCCCTTAGCCCGGTCTGAAATGCCAGGTAGCCCGTCCGCCCCTAGCCCGGTCTGAAATGCCAGATGGCCCGTCTGCCCCTAGCCGGTCTGAAATGCCAGACGGCCCGTCCGCCCCTAGCCCGACTTGAAATGCCAGATGGTCCGTCTGCCCTTAGCCTGGTCTGAAATGCCGGATGGCCCGTTCGCCCCTAGCCCGGTCTGAAATGCCAGGTGGCCCGTCCGCCCCGAGCCCGGTCTGAAATGCCAGATGGCCCGTCCGACCCTAGCCCGGTCTGAAATGCCAGATGGCCCGTCTGCCCCTAGCCGGTCTGAAATGCCGGATGGCCCGTCCGCCCCTAGCCCGGTCTGAAATGCCAGATGGCCCGTCTGCCCCTAGCCGGTCTGAAATGCCAGATGGCCCGTCCGCCCCTAGCCCCGTCTGAAATGCCAGATGGTCCGTCTGCCCTTAGCCTGGTCTGAAATGCCGGATGGCCCGTTCGCCCCTAGCCCGGTCTGAAATGCCGGATGGCCCGTTCGCCCCTAGCCCGGTCTGAAATGCCAGGTGGCCCGTCCGCCCCTAGCCCGGTCTGAAATGCCAGATGGCCCGTCCGACCCTAGCCCGGTCTGAAATGCCAGATGGCCCGTCTGCCCCTAGCCGGTCTGAAATGCCGGATGGCCCGTCCGTCCCTAGCCCGGTCTGAAATGCCAGATGGCCCGTCTGCCCCTAGCCGGTCTGAAATGCCAGATGGCCCGTCCGCCCCTAGCCCCGTCTGAAATGCCAGATGGTCCGTCTGCCCTTAGCCTGGTCTGAAATGCCGGATGGCCCGTTCGCCCCTAGCCCGGTCTGAAATGCCAGGTGGCCCGTCTGCCCCTAGCCGGTCTGAAATGCCGGATGGCCCGTCCGTCCCTAGCCCGGTCTGAAATGCCAGATGGCCCGTCTGCCCCTAGCCGGTCTGAAATGCCAGATGGCCCGTCCGCCCCTAGCCCCGTCTGAAATGCCAGATGGTCCGTCTGCCCTTAGCCTGGTCTGAAATGCCGGATGGCCCGTTCGCCCCTAGCCCGGTCTGAAATGCCAGGTGGCCCGTCCGCCCCTAGCCCGGTCTGAAATGCCAGATGGCCCGTCCGACCCTAGCCCGGTCTGAAATGCCAGATGGCCCGTCTGCCCCGAGCCGGTCTGAAATGCCGGATGGCCCGTCCGCCCCTAGCCCGGTCTGAAATGCCAGATGGTCCGTCTGCCCTTAGCCTGGTCTGAAATACCGGATGGCCCGTTCGCCCCTAGCCCGGTCTGAAATGCCAGGTGGCCCGTCCGCCCCTAGCCCGGTCTGAAATGCCAGATGGCCCGTCCGACCCTAGCCCGGTCTGAAATGCCAGATGGCCCGTCTGCCCCTAGCCGGTCTGAAATGCCGGATGGCCCGTCCGCCCCTAGCCCGTCCTATTACCTCTCTTGAACTCCTCCAGCATCACATCCAGTTTGGTGTCTCTGAACACACAGTGCATGGGGTGTTTGTAGAACTGGGTGATGGTCTTCAGCGGGGTGCAGTCATCCGGGTCCACGAACGCCAGGTCTTTGACGAACAGGATATCAATGATGTTGGACCTGTCGTTCTCATAGACCGGGATCCGGGTGAACCCACTCTGCATGACGTCAGACATAGTACAGAAGTCTAGAACAGCATCTGAGGAGAGCATGTAACAGTCCGCCAGAGGGGTGTGAACTTGTTCTATGGTCTTGGTGCGTAACTCCAGGGCGCCCTGGATGATGTTGAGTTCCTCTTTGACCAGATCGTGGTAGGGGTCTGTGACGCGCAGCATGGCTACCAGTTTCTCTCTGGTGTAGAAGTTACTGATCTCCTGGTGAAGCATGATGTCTAGGAGCTTGGAGATGGGGTAGGAGATGGGGAAGGAGACCAGCATTAGAAGCCGGGTGGCCCAGATGGTTTTGGAGGCGATGGCTAGGCTGTGTCTGGACGCCACAGAGTGAGGCAGGATCTCTCCTATGAAGAAAATCCCGAAAGTGCAGGTAGCAAGGGAGGTGGGAGTCATCCCTATAATCTGGCACATCCACACCACGAAACAGGTGTTGGTCAGCACGTTTCCGAGTACCACAGTACATAGGATGTAGTTGCCATGTTTACGCACGGATTCGATCTTGTGTGTGTATTTTTGTTCCTTCTCGGTGCCGCTGTTTTGGAGAACACGGAGCTCGATGGGATCCATGGCTAGCATACTGATGTTCAGCCCGCTGCAGAGCGCAGAGAGCCCCAGTAGCATCACCGACACCCCCAACTGGAGCCACACATCCGCATGCGGGGGTCACCGCGGCTAGCCAGAAGTCTCTGGTGCTGAAATGCTCCCACTTCACCCCATCAAACGCGCACATGGAGTAGTATTTGATCCACTCATCTTTGCGCAGGTCTTTGGCGAGCAGCTCCACTATAGAATCAGAATCAAATTCCAAGAAGGTCATCATCAGACAAAAGAAAAACGCACAATAACATGTAAGATTATTATTATTTTTTAAATGTAAACTGAGATCGAACAACAATAAAAACGTAACTATAGACTAAATAAACGGACCTAGAACAGAGTTGTGGCTGGACGCAGACCTGAAGGAACCCAGGAGCTCGATGTCAGAACTCCGAGCATGCTCGTCCACGCACGGGTTCTGTTTGGGAGGGACCTAAATTCAAATTGATATTTTATCACGATATTTAGGTTATTTCATAATTAGTAATTAATACATAGCTTTAATGGTACATGGTCAATACACTGAATAAACTGACCAGTCTCTCCCCCTCCCCTCGCTTTCGCTCTCCACCTGGTTCTTCTATGAAGGCGATCCATGGTGCGGCAGCGGCAGCTTCTGGTCTCCTACTCCCAGAGTGGTTGTTGGCTCTCTGTGTAACCGAGGATGCTGCGTAGTAAACCCGCAGCATGAAGCGCGTACCCTCGGTCGCCTGGAGTAGCCCGTCCTGCACTGACATCTCCCCGGCTTTAGTGTCCTCTGGGCGGACGCCAAGCAATCCCTTCGCCTGGGCTGGGAGAAAGAAGAGGAGGCTGATAAGGGTGAAGAGGTGAAACGACAGCTGGCGGTAGGGATGAGTTGAGATGCGATGAGGTGAGGAGGAAGCTACCGCAGCATCAGCAGGCATCATGCTGAATAAACTACAGAGGGACATTGGCGGAGGTTGGGTCACGTGGTTACGGTTTTTACGCTGGCTCTGCTTGAATCAGCATAACAGCTGGACAGCCACACACCGAGGAAAGAGAGAAGAGAGGGTTGGCCGTGAGCGAGAGAGAGAGCGAGTGAGAGAGAGATCGGGCATGTGTGGGCCTTACAAAAGCCCATGCAGTACAATGACCTAATGTCTTTTTGCTTGCCATTACATTCTAAAAATAGAAGACAGGAAATGCCCCATCATCAGAGCTACTTCCAAGGGTGACTGTCTGTCGCTCCGTGCAGAGACCACAATCATAGATTGTGTGTGTTTTGTGTGTGTGTGTGTGTGTGTGTGTGTGTGTGTGTGTGTGTGTGTGTGTGTGTGTGTGTGTCGTTTTTAGGGGTTATTTACTTTACTTTACTGTTGATATTTTTGACTACTTTTACTCCACTACATTCCTAAAAAATAGATGTACGTTTTACTCCCAATCATTTCCCCTGAAACCCAAAAGTACTGTAACATTTCGAATGCTCAGGTCGGACAACAACATGGTCAAATTCACGCACCTGTCAATAAAACGTTTGTCATCCCTACTGCCTCTGTTCTGGCAGACTCACTTAACACGAATACTGTGTTAGTAAATGATGTCTGAGTGTTGGAGTTCGACCCTGTCTGTCTGTAAATGGTGCTGTCTAGTTTGCTTAATTTAAGGAATTTGATGTATAGCATTTACTTGTGCTTTTTAATTTTTCTCAAGTATTACAGTTGAGTACTTTTTCCACTTTTTTTTTTACTTTTTCCAATATACTGAAGTATATTTAAAACCAGATACTCAATTATTATTTTACTGGGTGACTTTTACTTGAGTGATTTTATATTAAGCTATGTTTACTTTGACTAAAGTATGACAATTGAGTACTTTTTCCACCGCTGTATGTATAGTCTCGCTAACACCAGACTGAGGCACAGCATGCTCTGTAGTCACGTGGGTCGTGCGTCAGCCAGGCTAGTGCGTACGTGTGCGTTTGTTCATTTTGTATCCCTGTTTGTCTATAAAGACTATTTTTTTCACAATCGGCATCCTCCTCATCATCCGAGTCATTACCATCACAATCATCCTCATCATAATTACCAGAATAATTATCATCCTAATCATAATTATCATCATCAGCATCATTATCACATTGGGTCAGTCGATTTGTTCGAGAAACTATTATAGAGTATTCCATGAGATGGCAGTGTAGACTCTCCACCAGCTCTGGAATCAAATTCCGCTGAAAGGGCTCTTCAACTGAAGTTGAGCTGTTCATTTAGCCTCCTGGTGTGAGTAATGTCATTTCATTTCACATTATAGGTTATAGACATTAAAGTTATTTAATTAGTGTAGTATTAAATGCATAGTTGCATTTTAAAACCAATAATAGGTTATGGGTCAATGTTTTGGGCCTTATTTCTAATGTTCTAATTATTTATAACCACAATTATTATTGATATATTATTTAGACTTTTCAGGAACCAATCAGATTTAGGCAAACGACATTTTCTTAATTGTAGGCCTGGTGCCAAAGTCCATTTAAAAGATATTTTCAGATTTTAGTATAGCCTACATGTTAAACTAATGTAAGCCATACAACGAGAAATGTGGTCATATTTAGCAAAGCACGCCATTCATTTGGTTTAATACTATGATAAATCAAAACACAGATAAGAACACGGAGGGACTTGGGCCATGTTCATTTGATTAACAGTGAGTCCAAAAATATTAACCATAGAGACGACAATATTCCTTGTTCCAAAACGTTGTGTCCTGCTGAGCCGGCCCTTGGTTGCTCTTTCGTCCAGTGGTAGGCCAACCTCTCTGCCTCTGCTATTCTCCTCCTAACCCAGCAGATTTCACACAAAAGCACGCTTCCCCTCTTCAGGTCCTCACACTTCGTCAATATTCGTGAGAGCGAGCGTCAACAGTGCCTTTTAAGCCGTGACCCTTTCCTCACCTGTTTGAGACAGTTTGTCTAAAATCCTGCTTGTGGTGTGTCCGTAAAAAGCCCATTCTCACTCCTTCGCCCCCGCTCACTCTCTGCTACCATGCTCCAAAATCACCTTTATTTGCCAAAATATATTTTCATTTGGAGGCATAATCGAAGTCAGATATGAATCATTTTAAGGAAATAATAAGCCATATAACCACAAAAATCTAAAGGTCTTATTGATCTCTTAAATTCTGTTCAAATCTTAAAGCTACATACATTTCAACAATATACCTTTTCATATAGGCTATAATTGCTTCACAGACGAAATGGCTTTTACATGTAGAGATGTGTTCGTGGTTCTACTGTCTGTTACACTTTCCACCATGTAAATTATTATTTTTCGTTTATAATATAATATTATTGGGCTATTAGAGCTGTTGCTGTTGTTATTATTATTGTCATAATTATTAGTATGTTATTATTAGGGTATAGGATGGTGGTGTTGTTTACAGTTTGTATAGATTTTTTCACCTTGGATACAAGGCCAGGGCTTACTTTTGTTTATTTTTTGTTGAATGGAGTCGAAAAGTAATAGTTTTACTAAAGTCATAATATTTAACATTTAGTCATTATTTTATCAAAACCTTCCGAAAGTAATTACTCAAAGTCAACGATAGGCTACACACACTTTCGATGGCTTATGCCACTGGCGTAAATAGTTAGTAGGAAAAGGGTGCCGTGAGAAAACATTCGACAAGTGTTAAAAGCAGAAGAATAGTGTTGGTTGGCCTACGTTATTTTCTAAGTCGAAACGAATTTGACACTTGGCAAATTTTCCGTGCAGTGATGAGAAACACAATAAAGTCAAGAAATGCACGTCTGTCTGAAGGTAGCGAGTTCACCAACACTCTCACCGCAGATCGATTTTAGCACAACAATCTTCTACGATTTTTCTATCTTAGAAACACAACTTTAATGTTCTTCAATTGTGATAATGTGCTATCACAATTGAACTCCAATTGTTTGATGTAGTTGAAATATATTTTCACATAGGTAACAACTTGTTTCTATAATGTTATTCAAGTCTTATATGACGAGAAAATAAACAATGAAGTAGCCTAGTCCTTTAGCGAGCCTTATTGGTCCTTAATGTTTTGCTGTAGGCTACTTATTTCATGTAAGGTACTCTTTATATTATATTTAATTTAGTTGTAATTTCTGGAAATCTTACAGACTGTGGCTTTATCCCATCTATTTGAGTAACAGAACAATGTAATTTTTTTTTTTACAAATTGCATTCACCATAGCCTATCCGTCTCCATATTGTTCAGGGAGTGGGGCACGAAATACTTGTTATAAATCCCTTTGTGTTCTATTTAACATTTGAATAACAACTAATGGGGAAACAAATCTAACCTTTATGAAAATCACATACTGTGTATACCTCTCAATCCCAAACACTTTACACAATATGTCTTCGACATCTTAAAACACACATCAAAAGGCTCCAAATGACGTCTATCTGCCATAGACATGCAGTGAAAGACCATAACCCGAAGAGGGATTTTGTTCGGTTGCCATATGACCGATACAGCCGTGGCGGGACATATCAACGACTAATTCCTTTTCCTGGTAAAGTGATGGATCAAGCGAAGATCCCACTGCGATATGAAGATATTGATATATAGAGGTAGAGATGTTTGGAGAGGCTGAAAGGGAGGCAGAGGTTTGCTCCCCGTTGTGAGAGGTGCATATTTGGAATAGATGGACAGGGTCTTATAGGACCCTGGGGTGCGTGTCTGATCCTGGACCACGTATCTATGAACAGTTGCTGACCCATGATCGATGAACAGCAACTGGCTCGTTGCTCTCCGTTGCCCTAGCTGCTAAAGACGTTGTTGTACATATCCCTTCGATGTTTGTCTCCACATTACCTTTGTTTTTCTATGGTTCTCTTTCGGTCAGTTTGTAGAGCATGGCGCTTTCAACGCTCGGATAGTGGGTTCGATCTCCGGGGCCACCTATACATTAATGTATGACTGTGCATTTCTTTGCTCAAAAGCGCCTGCTAAATAGCATATAGAGTTGAACCAGGCCTCACGAACTTTCAATAATTAATATCGAGATTTCTAAGAGTTGTTTGAATGTCATAATGTTGGTGCGTTCAACATGAAGTTGGTTAAGTAGACAATACAACCTGTTAACTTTAACAGAGGGGATTACGCAAAGTTCTTTCCATATCTTAGTCTTCCAAATCACAGTGCATCGGGCACTTTCTCTCCACGGAAGTAGCCTACAATCAGTGACCTCAGACGACTAGAGCCATTAGGCTGAGACGAGCCAGACCGAGGTGAGGCGAAGTTGTTGGGATAACCACCAGCGACCAAGCTGTGTGTAGGCCCTCTGATCAAAGAACATCTGGAGAGAGACTTTATACAACCTTTTTATATGTATGTTAAATCTGTAGGCTGTAGAGTTCTAAATTGGTTTTAAATATGTTTTTGGAAGCGCACCAAGTACGGCTGAGTTTGGTTGTGTTCTCCAAAGCTCATGGTTGATCATGGTTAAGCCTGTAAAGCGCGATGAAGTCACGGGTTAAACTGTAAACATATTAGCACAGATCAAACTATGAGAAAACATTAGCCTGGTGATCGAAGCTGCTCTATTTGAATAAAACACAATTGAATACAGATTTAGTCATTACACAACCTACTTGTGCGTAGAACCAACACAACAACATATGTTATCGCATAGCCAACTAGTAACTTGCCTTGTCTTGTTGGCCTTACTGATCTAGGACCGTTCCCCAATGAATTCACTTTTCAATCACAGTGTATAAAAACCGTTCCGTTCAAAAGTTTAACAACATCAATAGGTCTATATTTAATTGATTTACTTTGACGTTTATTTGTTTTACATTCAACTTTCTTTCATAAGATATTTGTGATTCACAGATAATTGGATAATATAAAAGATCAGGCTCCTACGTGGCCCTGCAATTGTAATTTCCGTGATTAATTCGATTTGTTTTTTTACCCAAATCCTCACTTATTTCCAAGATCCATGGTCCACTAGTTTTTGCCTAAGTAGGCTATTTCTAGAGAATACTTTTGAATAAACGGTTTTCATAACGCTTGTTTTTAATAATTTCATTTGTTATAAGGATGTGTTGGTATTGCTTTGTCCGAGAGTGACAAAACATGAAAATATATTGTTGCCATTTACAAGAAGGAATGAGGCCTATATTTGACTGGTAAAACGAGGAAATGGTCATTTGTCCTGCACGGTAGGCCAAATAAGGCGTCCCTCTCTCTCCCCGTTTGTTTTGATAAGCACCGTTATTTGACGTGTTTCCATGTAGTTTCTTCCTCTATTGACGTTCTGCGTATAAGCCAAGTCCCTCATGGGAAAACCATAAAAATAACTTTGAAATCTAAAATAGGCCTACATTCACATGAATGTTATGATTTCATTATACATTTGTTTTATACACAATATAATTTACATGAAAATTGATGTTTTGTGGCAGGCACATCAAGTTCACAAGTCATACAAACAAGAAATAGTCTGTTGTTGAGCTCACTTAGAATATTGATAAATAGCCCCCCCGATCACAGTTTTCTCCCCTACACCTCAAGGTTAGTTATGAAAAAAAAAACACTGCTGAGTCCTGGAGCGGGGCGGTGCTGCTTCGTCTCCGGCTCATGGCCCTCTCTATCGGGAAGGCTGGCCCAGGGCGTGCGCTACCCTTTCCAGATCTCAAAAACACGGATGGGCGGGGGGCGCAGCGGGAGACGGACAGAAAGAAAGACAGATCTCTTCCCTCAAAGGAAAAGGAGAGTGCATTCGGACTATAAGGTATAACTATAGCTTCTCTCACTTTCCCTCAAACCGTAGAGGACGGCCTTAATTTTAAAAACAGTGTTCCATCCGTGGTACCAAGCCAGGAAGATGCCCAAACCGACGACATGTCCCTTCCCAGGCTCCCCTCTGTGGCTGGCATCCGTTGCTCTGATGGTGCAGTCGGTGATCTCCACTTCGTCGACCTACCGGAGACCTGCACCGGGCGGCGGGGGGAAGAGAACGGCGTTCATGGAGAGGACGCTGATTCTGCTGGACGTCAACACCCGCAGTCCAGTACAAGTTCTTAACGACAACTTCCTCTCTTTACAGCTGGATCCGTCCATTATAAAGGACGGGTGGCTGGACTTCCTGAGGTAGATTCCCTTATCACTCTGTCTGCTGTATCGGCTTTACCATCGTATTCTCATGTTTGGATCAAATGCATTGTTTTTGGTTTAGATGTCTCCGTTGAGAATGATCGGATTCAGTTGTATAACTACATTATGACTTTGGGGAATCTTTAAACCATTTCAGATAGTTGGTTGATGTCGATTTGTGCATCGGGCCTTTGTTTAGGTGACATTCGATATGGGGTATATGAAAATATGGAGTGGGCTAGAGATTGTAGCAGGCCTAACTTCCTAATAACGTCGTCGAGCTTTACGTCTCGATCACACATACATTCATTTCCAATGGGACGCTGCGTTTGAACTGCAGCATTTCGTTGCAGAGGCAGTTGCAGTTGCAGGGCGTTCTGTGTGGTGCATATGTTGGATTTATCGAACGTAGGTATCAAACTGTATGCGAGACGGCTTGCCAGAAATGGTAGCCGAAGGTGAATGTTGAACTACTGTTGCACACATATCCAGAAGAAGCTGCTTACCATTTTGCACAAGGACACAGTCGGTGTTATCGAGGCGTTACCAATTTATTTGTATAGTATAGTCGCCTATTTTCTCATTTCAGTTCATTTCAGTTCAGACACATTTTAACACCTTTTTGACGTCATTCTCCCGTGGCATGCGTGAATCAGCCGACCCACTGGGAACACACTGGTTAAATAAACGTTGTTTATTGTTTACAGTATGTAACTTATAAACATCTCTTTATTAACCTGGTGGTGTTAATAATAGGATTAGAAGTGGAATAATACTATATATCCTCCTCCATACCCAACCTTTTGCGATGCAGTCGTGAACTATATATATATATAGTTCACGACTGCATCGCAAAAGGTTGGGTATGGAGGAGGATAGTTTATATTGCGAGTAGCAGGTCTACATGGTGCATATGAGGCTCCCTAAAGACTTTCCGTAAACATAGGTTTCTTATTTCCAAAGAAAGGTCCACTGTTATTGTCTGGGAGGAGAGAACGAGGTCATGACATTTTAACATCGCTATATGAATTAAGAATGATTCGTTAGAAATGCAATTGAGTATCAGTTTGTATTACTCTATATCGACATGTTTGTGATCCTGAAAAACAGTTGGAATTGGCTAGATATTATTGGAGCCACAGAATGTGGTGCCCTGGAAGTAAACCATTTTAGCTTCCAATCAGCTTCAGCTATTGCGCAACGTTCCCAGATTGAACTTTCACCAGTCAGGATTTTAGCAAAAAATTGAATTCTGGGTTAACTAGATAAAACATATATTCCTAGAAGAACGCTTTCAATCATATGGAACTACAACTTCAGTCGATGCTGTCAATTCAATGTTTGTGTATTGTCTGGTTGATTTGTATGGTTTCAACCTTCAGCAAGTAAATGTTGTCTGCATCAATTTAATAATAATAATGGTAATGATTAGCATAATGAACATAATCATAATAATCATAATATCATTAACACCCTCATGTGATTAAACAATTATAGCCTTCCAGCAAGTTCTTGCTTTACTTTGGTTCATACTTTTCACTACCTTCCTCTGTCTGTATTCACTGACTATTTCAATGCACATTGTTCTAAAACATTTCTCCCAGATTTCTTTCTTAAAATGTTGTGTTGACGTTTATATGAACCGATATTTGAATTAACAGTCCTAGAGGAAACTTTGGTGATCGTCATATCTGATCATTTACCGCTCAAGCAACCTGAATCCATGGCCTAAATTCATTTTTTTTTGCTCGGTCGGTGGATTTTAGAGACATAAAAAGGCAATTATTAAAATACAAAGCTAGGTGATTTAACTACTACAATAGTCTACAATTATCATCAAAATTGCACTTTATGAAGTCTGCATGAATTCGGCTAAAATCACAACATGGAATGTGTCGGGCTATATTCTGTTTACAAAAACAACACAATAAGGTAGGCCTAAATGCTAATCTCATAAAATATTATTGAACACTGCATTAAAGCTACAGTACAATTTCCAGTAATTTAAATTAATGGGAACTATTCCTTTAATTTAGAAGAATGTGACATAAATAATACATATACGCCTACTATAAAACTTTCATTTTCTCCATGTTTTTGGTCAAATGAGATTTTGTAAACAAATAATGACCCGTTTCAAATGTTATTTTAAAAAGTAAGCCAATGGAATGTCATTCCTTGAATAATACAGAAAACAAGTGCAATCTGCATGTGAAAATGTCTTGCATGGTCCTTCTGTAGCTCAGTTGGTAGAGCATGGCGCTTGTAACGCCAGGGTAGTGGGTTCGATCCCCGGGACCACCCATACGTAGAATGTATGCACACATGACTGTAAGTCGCTTTGGATAAAAGCGTCTTCTAAATGGCATATATTATTATTATATTATTGCATGGGATTTATTTGCTCCACTGCTTTTTTTGGTGGTCCACTTTTAATGATATGCACAAATTACAATGTGGCTACGGTCGAAAAGTAGAACGTTTCTGTGTTTCATTCCGTGTCCAGTTTGGTGACACAACAGTAGAATGGAACGTAAATCCTTTACACGATTTCTATTCTAGAGCCGAGAGATATATTATTGATAGACGGTTAACAGCGGCACGGTGAGAGGGTCATAATAGTCCTGTTATAATGGAAAAGCTTTCATGTCCTACTTATAAGGCCATTATGTAAATACGAGTAGGGTTCACTCGCTTGACTCTCAGAGAAACCTATAAGTGGGAAGAATAGTCAAATGTATTTTGGAAGGCCAGTCTGGAAAGCTTATGGATAGGGACTTTCCAGAGAGTGTGGAAGAAAGTTGGGTCTTTCTGGGCACCATCATAAATGTTGCCCCGTGACATCTAAAAACCACTCTAAAGTACTCCCGTGATAAATGAAATTGGCTGCATGTCTTGCTTTCTTTTGCTGAATCTGAATGTACAGGGCTAGCAAGCGATATCATGTAAATAAAACTGTCATTGTTTTATTACGTGAGCTGTTTGTCTAGTGAAAGTAGTTCTCAGCCTCTGTTGAGTATGTCGCTAGTGCTGGATAGTGCAACGACCATATATATACCCACTACGGAAATTATTTTCAAAATAACATCAAAGTAAAAGTAATTTCTTCTCAGAGTTGTATTTATACGTTGTGTATATGCATAATCTTAAATACATTGCAATCGTGTTGGGTTTTTCATGCCATTTGTTTTGATACTTAAACAAACAACATTTCAGATGTATTTGTGAACATATTCTTACCAGTCCTCTGTCTCCCTGTGTAGTTCCAAGCGTTTGGTAACCCTAGCCCGAGGTCTGTCCCCGGCCTATCTGAGGTTTGGAGGAAAGAGAACAGACTTCCTCCACTTCCACAACCTGAAGAACCTTGCCAAGTTCAGAGGCCCCGGCCCAGATTACTACCTAAAGAACTACGAAGATGGTGAGTTAGGCATTATGGATTTGATTATTCATTTACAAAAATGTTAAACACTAAGTTGTCATCTTTATTTCTTGTGTTGTTTTCCCAATTTGATTATACAATGTTTTGAGATGTTTAAATATACTTTAGATACAGTTGAAATCTTCTATATCCATGTTTAACCATAGGTCTATACTTGTTCTGGAGAAATTGAAATTCAAGCAAGCTTTATTAGCATGATAAACACATTTCAACTAGAATGACTCGTTTCTGGTCTCTGTGTCCACCCTCAGACATAGTACGTAGTGACATCGCGCTGGACAAACAGAGGGGCTGTAAGCTGGCCAACCATCCCGTCATGATGCTGGAACTGCAGAGAGAGAAGGCAGCTCAGATGCAGCTCGTCCTCCTCAAGGAACAGGTCTCCAACATCTACAGTAACATCACAATAACAGGTAGGAGATCACACACACACACACACACACACACACACACACACACACACACACACACACACACACACACACACACACACACACACACACACACACACACACACACACACACACACACACACACACACACACACTCTCTCTCTCTCTCTCTCTCTCTCTCTCCCTCTCCCTCTCCCTCTCCCTCTCCCTCTCCCTCTCCCTCTCCCTCTCTCCCTCTCTCTCTCTCTCTCTCTCTCTCTCTCTCTCTCTCTCTCTCTCTCTCTCTCTCTCTCTCTCTCTCTCTCTCTCTCTCTCTCTCTCTCTCTCTCTCTCTCTCTCTCTCTCTCACTCTCTCTCTCTCTCTCTCTCTCCCTCACACTGTTTAGTAAGTCAATCTTGCCAGAGCACAGCGATGTAAACCATCACCCCTCATAATGACTAATGAAGGGATGGAGAGGAAGCGGGAAGGCGGAGATTACTGGCATTACTGAATGGAAGGTCTAATGTGTGTGTGTGTGTGTGTGTGTGTGTGTGTGTGTGTGCGTGCGTGCGTGCGTGTGTGTGTGTGCGTGTGCGTGTGAGAGCGAGTGTGTCTGGGTGTGTGTAAGACTGTTGCTGAGTCCCAGTTTCCTTGGCTTCCCAGGGTGGTAACTGAGAACAGTTCGGGGCTGGCTGACAGTAGGCTGGGTATACTGTATTAGTTTGTAAACACTGCAAATTACAAATGAAATTGATACAGCTGCATGTTAAGTTGAATTGCGTCATTTTATTCCAGTGTGTGTGTGTGTGTGTTTATGCGTGCTTGCATGTGTACGTGTGTGTACATGTGGGTGTGTTACTGTTCTGTTGGTGGTTATTATAAATTGTGTGTTGCAATGCTTTGCGGTACTTACAATACCAGTTGTGGTTCCACATGTAATGATGGTTATTTCAAACCAAACCATGTACTGCAGCTATAGTTTGATCATTGTTATGAAATTACCATTTTACTGCTAGAAGGTACAGTAAAATCATAAGTAAACGTCAGTCTAGCAGTCTGCATTTCTAACTGATCAACTGTAATGTAGAATATTACAGAGAGGAGAGATGAGGAAACTACAGCTGTTTGTGATTTATTAGAATACAAAAAATGAGTGTAACCCCCCCTGCCCCCATGCCTGCCCTAAATCTGTCTTGAGAAACACACACTGCAACTAAGGAGATATTCATATGATGAAATATCAGGAATATTGAGTGATTATTCAGATATATTTACCATTAGAGAACTGATGCCATGACAGATGATTCCACTATTTTCACTGGAGACTTCAGAAATACTAATGTGGACATTAATACATATTCATATTTCAGACATCTTTATATTATCCCATGTGAATCTTCTAGCATCTGCATGTTCATCATACATGCTCCACAAAGGGGGTTTGCATGAAGCCATTTTTAATATACTGTAGTTTATAAGGTATGTTCTTACACATTTATACATTGATATGCCTAGATATCCTTGAAGTCTATGCAGATCATCCATCATTGTAGAATATCTTCATACATACACAGGAGAGGTAAAGGGTTTGAATGAACAGCTTTTTCACACATCTCCACTATTTCACGTCCTGTATTATCAGACCCTGCTGATTCCCTTTGGTGAAGAGGTAGACATTGATGGGGATGTGTGTGTGTGTGTGTGTGTGTGTGTGTGTGTGTGTGAACAGTATGTAAGTCTGTTTATCATAAACTGTGTGATTTCAAAGGGGCTCTAGCACACTAGTGAAAACATGGCCTGACTGCTCCTATCTTCTAGCGCTGAAGAGATGCATGGAGGAGAACCATTTGTTCATGTTTAGGTGCAGAGGAGTTTCAGTTCACAAGTTCAGGAGTCACACTGTGTATCACCCTGTTCTTTCTCTGTTGCAGCCTTGTAACATGGGTCTTATCATGAGATTGTGCTACAATATGGCCTAGCAATGTACTCTGGTCCAAATGAAAGGCTCTTCTTCCTTTCTTCAAAGTTGTCTTTGTTCTTTTCCACTGTCGCCCTACACTTGGTTTGGGGATGGATTAGGTCCCAGGGTTTTCTTTAACCTTCTGTGCCATGTCAGTTTGAAAAAAGCGCCGCTCAAATACTATTTGATCGATTGATTTATGATCAGTCATATTGATAAAGAAATCAGGAGACACATTCTGCTCCGGTTATGTACTACATTAACAAAGCAGTGAATTCATGAGAAGTAAGGACATAGAGATCCTATAATGTATATTAATTTACAGGGAATTATAGTGACATTGTCACAATCGTCGTTCTAAGGATGGTCGGACCAAGGTGCAGCGTGGTAGGTGTATATTTTACTTTTATTAAAATGACACCGAAAAACAACAAAATACAAAAATGATCTTAAGTCAACATGCAGTGCAGAAAGCAACTACACACAAACATGATCCCACATTCTAAGGTGGGAAAAAGGGCTGCCTAAGTATGATCCCCAATCAGAGACAACGATAAACAGCTGCCTCTGATTGGGAACCATACTAGGCCAACAAAGAAATAGAAACATAGATTTGCCCACCCAAGTCACACCCTGACCTAAACAAATAGAGAATAAACAAGGCTCTCTAAGGTCAGGGCGTGACAGACATTTATAGCATAATGATTAAATAGGACGCTATGGTGTGTTCCATCTTTGTATTTAATTGCTCGTTAAGAGAATGAATTCTGCATTAAAGTTCCCTTTCTTTTACACAAACATTAGGAAAGGAGTAATATTTTACTTCACATACTCTCTTCCCATAAAATAATTCAGGAGAAAGATTTATTTCCTGTCGCTCTCCCTCTGCAGTCTGCTGTGTGTGTGTGTGTGTGTGTGCTTAGTGCATACGTGCGTGTGTGTGGCATGAGTGTGTGTGTGCTTAGTGCATACGTGCGTGTGTGTGTGGCATGTGTGTGTGGCATGTGTGTGTGTGGCATGTGTGTGTGTGTTTAGTGCATACGTGCGTGTGTGTGTGGCATGTGTGTGTGTGCGCATGAGTGTGTTGTTATTGAGCAGGTGCTATGGCTGTGTTATCTCTGTAAATGGTAGGGAGTAAAGGAGAAGCCAAGCAGAAGGACTTTATTTGCTCTAAGATGATTTTCTGGGTCAGGGCTTGCTCACATAACAATTTCATCGAGCAGCTTACAAACCTGCTGGACCGTCTCACGCAAATCACAGAGACAAACATACGGGGCTTGATTCTTAAACAACATACTAGCTAGCTTATCATTGTGGAAATGGTATGGAGCTTTCTTCATTTGGCACGTTTCTGTACCTCGTTTCTATTGCTCCTAAACTGACAAATGGAAAATAGCTTGTTGGGGAGCACCAGTAACGTCTGTAAGATGAGAGATAGAAACAGTATTGGAATGACCTCAGCTTTGTACGGGAATGAAGCCCTCCTCTTCTCTCTAGCCTGTGTGCGCTGACACATGGCTTACATGCTGTAGATGTCTGATGAATACTGTTTAAGTAAGACCTGTAGTGGTCCAAGTATGGCAGCTGGGTCCCCTGTAAAGGCTCAATTCAATTACTTTTTGTTAAGTATTTACGTTATACATTGCCTTGAACTGAAAAACTAATTTGTCAAGGTTTAATTTCAGAACATCCTTTAACTGTAAAGAATTGGAACAAGCCCTCATGGTTACCCTGTCTCTGTAGTGGTTTAGTGGGGAGGGTAACAGGGCACTGGGGAAGTGTTTAAGTAAGGTCTGGCAACAATCAGCCCAACTGCGTGTGTGTGTGTGTGTGAGTGTGTGAGTGTGTGTGTGTGTGTGTGTGTGTGTGTGTGTGGGGGGGGGGGTGCACGTGCATGTGTGTGTGTGTGTGTGTGTGTGCACGTGCACGTGTGTGTGTAGGCAGGTGGCGGACATAGTCCCTTTAACAGCCCCTCTCCATCCTTTTCCACTCTACAGTCTGGCCTCTGACCTCAAAAAGCTCTCACAGGCTCACTGCAGAATGAGACGTTCGCCCACGTTCTCCATGAATCCAATTTTGAAGTCGCTCCAAATGTCAAATTTCCAAGTGTTTTTGTAGCTCCTGCCGCTCTGTATCATTTCAAATTTCGAAGTTAATAGTTAATGTTTAGTCACTCATTCTGAATGGTTAAGATAAGGGTTAAGATAAGGGTTAAGATAAAAGTTAAGGTAAGGGTTAAGGTTTGGGATAGAGTTAAACATTAAGTTTAGTCACTCATTCTGAATGGTTAAGGTAAAGGTTAAGGTCTAGGGTTAAGAAAAATAGTTTTAAAAAAACGAGTGTCTTCTGTTGGGATCAAACACAACCTTCTGATTGAGTCACAGATTTACACCATCCACCAACCTCAGGCAAAATACAAGCCTACTTGATTGTACTAGTGCTCACTTTTGCCCCTAGTGGCTTCGTTTGAAGGCATTTCCCGACATCCTCAGGACATAGGATAAATGTCAAATTTCGACGTTAATCTTGATCGACCTGGCTGCTGAGCTAAGCTTCTTAGAGCTATAAGTCATGGCACGCACACACACACACTGTGAAAACATATCAGCTCAGACAAGACGAAATCAAGGTCACCTTCACCCCTCATCGCCCCTACCTCCCTCTTTGTCTCCTCTGGCAGGAAACCCAGACCAGACTGTCTCAGACAGTACAGACCCTCTCCTCGCACCCCTAACTTCCTGTCTCATCCTTCCCCCTACTCTCACCCCCTATCATGTCCCAGCTTACTTTTCATTTTTATCTCAGTCCCTGTTAGTCTCTCCCTCTCTCTCTCTCTCTCTCTCTCTCTCTCTCTCTCTCTCTCTCTCTCTCTCTCTCTCTCTCTCTCTCTCTCTCTCTCTCTCTCTCTCTCTCTCTGTCTCTCTCTCTCAGGACACATATCAGGAAGTTTGAGAGTAGTTTGGTTTTGACCGAAGGTGCCCCTTTGCTTACCCAATTTAACTTAGGGCCTTTTTTACACTACACTACTTTAACGACACAAACTAGGCCTTGTACAGTGTAAAGAGACATATCTAGATTCAAACTAGGCCTTGTACAGTGTAAAGAGACATATCTAGATTCAAACTAGGCCTTGTATAGTGTAAAGCAGGCCTGGGCAACTCCAGTCCTCGGGGACCTGATTGGTGTCACAGTTTTGTCCCAGCCCCAGCTAACACACCTGACTCCAATAATCACCTAATCATGATCTTCAGTTAAAAATGCAATTAGTTTAAATCAGCTGTGTTTGCTAAGGATGGGGGTAAAGTGTGACACAGAACAAGCCCCCGAGGACTGGAATTGCCTAGGCCTGGTGTAAAGAGACATATCTGATTTCAAACTAGGCCTTGTGTAGTTTGAATCTAGATATGTCATTATGAGACGTTTCCCACACTGCCTCCATGAATGTAGAATAAATATTGTTAAGATGTGTATTTTATCTAAGCTAATGTTCCTAAGCGTTGACCCCCCCCCACACTGATGGTTGCAGGATCATTAATGCACGTGTTCTGTTATTTTTAAACAAATCAAAAATGGAATTAAAAAGAAGAAAGTTGACCTACAACAACTTTCATAAATATGTAGAATATAGTAGCCCAATAATGAAACCATGTATTGATGTGGAAACAGATTTGTATTCATGTGAATGAGTCTACTGTGTTTGTAAAATGTGATCAACTAAATAAATAAGGATAATAAAAATCAAATAAAAAGCAAGGAGGGAACTTTATCTTTGTTATATTTCATTTAGTTGTGTCTGGCGTGATACCTCTCACTCCAGTCGAGCAGCAGGCATCATGGATAATGAAACAGCTGGATAGGGGACACGGCTCGAGTCGCACAAAATGGAGTATAACGCTGCGGATAAAGTTCATAATGACATTATTTCATGTCTAACAACCTGCATCACTGAACTAAGAGCTTTGCCGTTTCAAAAAAGATGTATTTGGGTGTTTTTGGAGCCTTTGTATCTGCCCCCCAAACTACTTTTTCTTTTGCTGGTTGGCTTAAGATTCTCAAAAACAAGTGAAATCTAAACAAATATATCTGGACACTTGTATACCATGCCATTTACACCCTAAATACAGAGTTGGTTGTGAAAAATTGTATTTCGCCTTTAATTATTGAGTATTTTTCCATGTCCTTTTGGTCTGTTTTGTCCTGTAGTCACTGCCAGTTGTAATGTCTGTTAAGGCCTCTAGGAGTGCAAGTGATACAAAATACCAAATATTCATCAATATGCTGTAATATACACTGAGTATACAAAACATTAAGAACACCTGCTCTTTCCATGACATAGACTGACCAGGTGAATTCAGGTTTAAGCTGTGGTCCCTTATTGATGTCACTTGTTAAATTCACTTCAATCAATGTGGATGAAGGGGAGGAGACAAGTTAAAGTTGGGTTTAGAAGCCTTGGAACAATTGAGGGGAGGGGGGTGCCACCCAATATTAGGAATGTGTTCCTAATGTTTGGTGTACTCAGTGTATAATTACCTAGCAGCCAACCTGCTTGCACCAATCCCATGTAATTACAGTAAAATACTGTGAAATACAAACCCCATCCTCCTTAATGAGTCATTAATTTATTCATTATGACGACAGTAGCATTTACTTTTTTTTACAGTCTTGTAAATATACAGAAATTTACTGGCATCTGTGCTAATTTTCTGAAAAAAATGACAGGATTTTCTTAACTCTCTCGCTTTCGCTCCAGATGCTCCCTTAGTTGATCCTTTCTCTTGGGGTGCAGTGACCCTTTGCCACGCTCAGTGTTGTCCTAGCTGTCTATATTCTGACAGCACTTAGTTACGACTGACTAACTACACTCTAGATCTAGATCTATCTAGAAAGGTGCTATCTAGATCCTTAAAGGGCTCCTCCTGGGTTAAAGCCTTTCTAGGGAGTTTTTCCTACCTTTTTCCTAGTGATTCTACAACTGCATTGCTTTGCTCTGTAGGGTTTTAGGTGTGCTTTCTGTATTAGCAGGAAGAACCCCTTATGAACCCGTTTTTCTAAGAGTTTATGTCTCGTTGACACCTTCAGTTTCAGACTTTTAACCTGTGACCTTGAAGCAGCTTATGTTCCGAGGCTATGTCCGGATCCATGTTTTAGGGTTGAGGAAGGTCTATATTGGTGTAAAAACGTCATGGTGGGATGGTGTTTCTACAGTCTTGTTTGTGTAGGGAAAGATATATTTTTTTGTGAATCGTCATGTGTGTATTTTTGGACAGCTTCCTAGCACATATTGTGAGGGATAGATATGGCGGAACATGCAAATGTGGGTGGAAAGCAAACATACCGAGTGCATCTGTGTGTGTGTGTGTGTGTGTGTGTGTGTGTGTGTGTGTGTGTGTGTGTGTGTGTGTGTGTGTGTGTGTGTGTGTGTGTGTGTTTGTGTGAGACACAGATGTTAGTACCTGTGAAGAGAATCATGGCTGTTTTTGAAGATTGAGCAGACCTAAATGATTTATTATTAATTCAATTATTTTACAGTTCACTTTCTTGTACACTATATATCAGGGGTATTCAACTGGGGTCCGGAGGTATATTACAGGAGGTACTGCAGGGGATCCGGAGGTACTGAGGGGATCCAGAGGTACTGTGGGGATCCAGAGGTACTGAGGGGATCCAGAGGTACTGCAGGGGATCCAGAGGTAGTGCAGGGGATCCAGAGGTAGTGAGGGGAACCAGAGGTACTGAGGGGATCCAGAGGTACTGAGGGGATCCAGAGGTACTGAGGGGATCCAGAGGTACTGAGGGGATCCAGAGGTACTGTAGGGGATCCAGAGGTACTGAGGGGATCCAGAGGTACTGAGGGGATCCAGAGGTACTGTAGGGGATCCAGAGGTACTGAGGGGATCCAGAGGTACTGAGGGGATCCAGAGGTACTGCAGGGGATCCAGAGGTACTGAGGGGATCCAGAGGTACTGAGGGGATCCAGAGGTATATTACAGGAGGTACTGCAGGGGATCCAGAGGTACTGAGGGGATCCAGAGGTACTGAGGGGATCCAGAGGTACTGAGGGGATCCAGAGGTATATTACAGGAGGTACTGAGGGGATCCAGAGGTACTGAGGGGATCCAGAGGTACTGCAGGGGATCCAGAGGTACTGAGGGGATCCAGAAGTACTGAGGGGATCCAGAGGTATATTACAGAAGGTACTGAGGGGATCCAGAGGTACTGAGGGGATCCAGAGGTACTGCAGGGATCCAGAGGTACTGAGGGGATCCAGAGGTACTGCAGGGGATCCAGAGGTACTGAGGGGATCCAGAGGTATATTACAGGAGGTACTGCAGGTGGTCTGGAGGTACTGAGGGGGTCTGGAGGTACTGAGGGGTTCTGGAGGTACTGCAGGTGGTATGGAGGTACTGCAAGTGGTCTGGAGGTACTGCAGGGGGTCTGGAGGTACTGAGGGGGTCTGAAGGTACTGCAGGGGGTCTGGAGGTACTGAGGGGGTCTGGAGGTGCTGAGGGGATCCAGAGGTACTGCAGGGGATCCAGAGGTACTGAGGGGATCCAGAGGTATATTACAGGAGGTACTGAGTGGATCCAGAGGTACTGAGGGGATCCAGAGGTACTGCAGGGGATCCAGAGGTACTGAGGGGATCCAGAGGTATATTACAGGAGGTACTGAGGGGGTCTGGCGGTACTGCAGGTGGTCTGGAGGTATATTACAGGAGGTACTGCAGGGGGTCTGGAGGTACTGCAGGGGATCCAGAGGTATATTACAGGAGGTACTGCAGGCGGTCTGGAGGTACTGAGGGGGTCTGGAGGTACTGAGGAGGTCTGGCGGTACTGCAGGTGGTCTGGAGGTATATTACAGGAGGTACTGCAGGGGGTCTGGAGGTACTGCAGGGGGTCCGGAAGTATATTACAGGTGGTACTGCAGGGGGTCTGGAGGTACTGAGGGGGTCTGGAGGTACTGAGGGGGTCTGGAGGTATTGAGGGGGTCTGGAGGTACTGAGGGGGTCTGGAGGTATTGAGGGGGTCTGGAGGTACTGTAGGGGGTCTGGAGGTACTGCAGGGGGTCTGGAGGTACTGAGGGGGTCTGGAGGTACTGAGGGGTCTGGAGGTACTGCAGGGGGTCTGGAGGTACTTCAGGGGTCTGGAGGTACTGAGGGGATCTGGAGGTACTGCAGGGGGTCTGGAGGTACTGAGGGGGTATGTAGGTACTGAGGGGGTCTGGAGGTACTGAGGGGGTATGTAGGTACTGAGGGTATCTGGAGGTACTGAGGGGTCTGGAGGTACTGAGGTGGTCTGGATGTACTGAGAGGGTGTGAAGATACTGAGGGGGTCTGGAGGTACTGAGGGGGTCTGGAGGTACTGCAGGGGGTCTGGAGGTGCTGAGGGGGTCTGGAGGGTCAGGACTGTAGGGTCAGGCCTGTAGGGTCAGGACTGTATGGTCAGGACTGTAGGGTCTGTAGGGTCTGTCGGGTCTGTAGGGTCAGGACTGTAGGGTCAGGCCTGTAGGGTCTGTAGGGTCTGTAGGGTCAGGACTGTAGGGTCAGGCCTGTAGGGTCTGTAGGGTCAGGACTGTAGGGTCAGGCCTGTAGGGTCTGTAGGGTCAGGCCTGTAGGGTCTGTAGGGTCAGGACTGTAGGGTCAGGACTGTAGGATCAGGCCTGTATGGTCTGTAGGGTCAGGACTGTAGGGTCAGCACTGTAGGGTCTGTAGGGTCTGTAGGTTCAGGACTGTAGGGTCTGTAGGGTCAGGACTTTAGGGTCAGGACTCTAGGGTCTGTAGGGTCAGGACTGTAGGGTCAGGACTGTAGGGTCTGTTGGGTCAGGACTGTAGGGTCAGGACTGTAGGGTCTGTAGGGTCAGGACAGTAGGGTCTGTAGTGTCAGGACTGTAGGGTCAGGACTGTAGGGTCTGTAGGGTCAGGACTGTAGGGTCAGGACTGTAGGGTCAGGACTGTAGGGTCTGTAGGGTCAGGACTGTAGGGTCAGGACTGTAGCTGCACTGTGACTCTGGCAGCAGTTCCTCTATGATTTTATCCACCAGCCTGTGTAGCATAACCTTGGCCAGGACCTTGACGGCAACAGCCGGAAGGAATATATCCCCCATCTGTTGCTGCAGATTAACTTGTCACCCTTGTTCTTATAGATGGTGAAAATGTTTAGATCTCACCATTGTTGGTGTACGATCTCCCGTTCCCAACCCTCATTGATATACTGATGGAGCGTTCTGGTGCGGAAGTATCCTCCCTGCTGAAGTAGTTTTGCCGGGATACTGTCAGTGCCAGGAGTCTTGTTCTTGAGGGAACCAATAGCTGATAACACCTCTTGAAAGTTTGACGGATGGTTGAGGTCTTGGAGGGG